>NC_061104.1:29306239-29344909 GCF_015104395.2 Macrobrachium nipponense
CTCCTAATCATTCAAGAGCGAAGCCAAGGCTTTTGGAAATAAGGACTTTTTTGGCTAGAAATCCCAAAAGAAAACCGAAAACAAAACTGCTTCTTCCCCCTGTGGGAGACCCACTTTCGTTTGTTGAAGGTGTGGATTCTTCCTTATCCTTTTTATTTGGGGTTGGTTGGTGCTTACTAGAAAAAGTTTGTTTTTTTTTTTTTTCCCTAGTTAAAATCCCTTAGGAGAGATTGAACTACGCTAGGGTTTTGTTCAAAATGTGGGCTTGCCAACCATTTCAAGAACCAAACATCCAGGTTTCCAAGGTACCGACCTGGCAAACTTCTTTCTGTCGTTGCGGTTGTCAAAAAAGATTTAATCAATCCTGATTAACGTACTGATTCGGGAGGTAAAATCCCATTCCCCCCTGTGGATGAAAGACAGAACTTAACATAGCTCTCATAAGCCCCTGATAGTTTTGAAAGATGGACCCACGTTCACTTGAAATATTTTTTATCAGAGGTGCGCTGCCTGGCAACTGGCGACAGCTTGTGAACAGCTGGTCCTTGAAAAGCCCCTTCTTGCAGTTAGGAGCTTCCTGATAGAAAAAAAACCCCAGTCAGGGAGGCCACCAGAGAAGACAACTCCAGATGCAAACCGCCAAAAGATAGTTATTTTCAATGATAAAATAAATTTTTTGAACATAACTCACCCTGGTAAGTTATCAATATAGTTTCTGTCCCCGACGTCAACGGCAGAATTTCAAAACCTCGCGGCAATCACCGAGCTTGGGTAGTCAGGTGCACCACCTGTGCGCCCTCCTCTACCCAGGTACCGTTAGAACCGTTCCAACTATTCCTCATGATTCTTCCATGCCCCCATTAGTCCTCTAGAGGGGTGGGAGGGCGGGTGGGAATTAAATTATATATAAACCACTACCAGGTGTTCGTATGTTCAAAAATTTTTTCTATTATTTTAATCATGAAAAATGATATTGTTATGATACAATAAAGGTTTTATAATACGCTTACCTGGCAGGATAATATACATATCTAGTTACTCCGTCCGTCCCCGTGGCCCCGACAGAAATTCGAAATTTATTCGCAGGCACACGCAGCTGGTAGGTCAAGGTTGATCTACCCCCCGCCCCACCTCCGCTGGGTGGCCGGGAATTAGGAACCTCTAAACCCGTTTTCCTAAATTTCATATTTTTTCTTCCAGCTGTTCCCTCATGAGGGGAGGCTGGGTTGGGGCCATTAATTGGTATATATCCTGCCAGGCTGTAAGTATGTATAAAACTTTGTATTGTATCATAACAAATACTCATTTTTGTTTATACATTACAACTTACCCAGCTCGAATATATACATAAAGCTGATTCACCCAACCATTGGGGTGGGTAAAAGGGTAAAAACAGCTATTACTGGAATATACCAGGGGTAAACAACATACGTTGTAGGGTAATAAATAAATAAAAACCGTTGGTTCCTATGTGTTTAGACGATAGGGCGGGTCGACTTTTCCTAGCTATTGCTAGAAGAGTAGTCTTGGTTTTGTTCTCAAGAGCCTCAGCTAGAGGGGATTTGTTGTGACCTCTATGGCCTCAAGATTCGTTCTTGTAGATTGTCAATGTGCGGTGGGGTTAACATTATCCACTTAACTTGACAGAATCTAGTGGTCCATTTGTCAATGGGGGTCTTATCCACTTACTATGACAAATACCCAATTGCCTATTGGCATAACTTTAAGGAGCACCAAACCACCGATCCCGATCACCTGAATCCTAACAACTGAGGGTTTGAGGGTTTAGGCTTAATTTGAAAAGAGGCTAATCCCCAAAAACTCATTTTGCAAATCAAAATAAAACCCAGAAAATAATTACAACTTATGTTTGTTAAAAAAAAAAAATTAAAAATAAAAAATAATTCACTAGTTAAGGGATCAGTAGTGTCGTCTCCCTATACCCATAGCAAACGCATCCGTTTAGGAACAAAGTTATAACAAAGAGAGAAGGAAGGATCTCCTCATGTAGGCCCAACCACTTCCAATTTGATCTCCTTTCCGTGCAAACAGAGGGTGGAGGAAGTAAAACAACACCCCAGAGTTTGCAATCTCCCACGTTAATTAACCACGCTAATATGTCCTCTCACGGGAACCTTATTTGTTTATAGGAAAGAACAAGGAATTTGTTAAAAGCCCTTCCGCAACTTTTTCAAGCGCTTTTAATTCTTAGCTTGTTTGAAGGGAAACATCCATTCCCAAGTAGTTACTCAAGAAATACGATGCTTTTAGGGAGAGGAATTTGTTTCCTTTCCTGGTTTTTTTCCCCCACTGTTCCCAAAGGAAAGACCCAAGGGTGGGGCTTTCTATTCCTTTGTTGGGTTTGGAAATTTTTCTTAGAACTCTTCTGGAATTGAACCCAGCCCGAGCCATTTCTCTGGCCTGGCCGCCCTCGGCCGCCTTGCCTCTGGCCTCGGCCGCCAGGCTCCTTTATTGGGGCGGACTGGTGCGGGCCGCTTCTTCAGTGTGTGCGGCCCCCCCCTCGGCGCTTGGCTGGCACTTTCGCTTGCCTGGCGCCTCGCGTCGGGGCTCGGCTGGGCTCCTCACGCCTTGGCTTGACTTCTCCCCACTTTGGCTGGAGATTCGACGCTTGTTAAGAGTCCTCGATGAAAACTTGGCACTGCTTCCACCTCGGACACTTAAAATTTAGCCCTCGATTTTATTCGCCTCTTAGCGGCATCTGCGCCAGGATTGGAGGCCTCACCCTTCCCCTTCTCCTCATCAACAATGACAGTGTTTTATTTGGACTGTCTTGCTCTAGGCGTCTTTACGCCCTCGTTTGGCATTTGGCGCCTGATTTGGCGCTACATTGTCCGAAAAAGTTCTGAACATCCACAACTCGTTTTATCAGGAGAAATGAAAAGGGTGGAAGAAAATTTCCTTTCACTTTGAGCTTATGGCCTCCGGTAAGACAACGGGGAGGTAATTTTTAGTGCAGCTACCGTCCAGTAGGACGATAGGAAATCTAATAGTCCGGGAGAGGACCAGTCTTCCCCTCCGAGGGGGTCGGATACATACTTGATACTTCCCCGTTGACTAACGAGCCACCTCTTTCCTAATTAGGTTGAAAAGAGTTCTCTTGTTGACAAAAACCACAATCTTCCCTATCCTTGCCACGAAGGCAGGGAAAGAGCCTGGAAGTTCATAAGGAGATTCTCGAGCTGAAATTGGCGCTAGGATTCCTGACTTTCTAGCTCCTTTAAAATATTCCTTCTCGAACCCTTCTTGGGAAAGTGGTTTTTTAAGCCCTCATCGTATATCGACCAAAGACTCATGTCAGCAAACGTTTTAAACCTTATCTCCTTTTTAGTAGGATGAGAAAATGTAAATAACATTCGCCTGGACAACGGAATCCTTTATCTGAAAGCGTTAGAATCCAGGAATAAAATAAAAGGTTTTGTTAGTTGCTTTTTGCCAAAACATACCATGCTGGCAGGAAACCCATTGCCTAGTTTTCTTTCTAGAATTTGATTCCAGATTTCCAAGCCCAAAATTTTCACGTTCGTCATTTTTAGGTCCTTTAGTAAGCCTGCGAAGAGAAACATTGATGAGGAGCAGTTTCCCATCTTGTCAGAAACATCGGAAATCTGGAGGAGCCCAAATAGGAATTCCATGTAAATTATAATGCTTCCTCCTAAGTTACTTAGTCGTATAGAGGTAATTGTGTATAAGATCCCGAAGATCTTAATGCTCTGCTATCTCCAATTCCCTTTATAGAGACAGAGTATTATAGCCTTTTTGTTAACTGGCGTTTTCTTTTTGATCGCATAAAATATTACAAAGGTTGATTCTTTCCCTTCCCCTCGGAAAAGGGAAGAAAAAACCGGCCTATGTGGTTCACAGAGGTATCGGAAGAAGGACAGTTTCCCTCATTACCCTCCTAGCCACGATCTTGCAGTTAATCCATATATCTTATTCATGACCTAACTGTCATTTACCCCTTGGAAACAAACATCCTCTCATTTCATGTCCAAGGTTCTCGGTCAGTCCTGCACGCAGACAGACTTCAAGAGTGGAGAGGTTGTTAAGGTTCCATTTAAAACAATAGATGCTGAAAGAATCTAATTTCAGACTGGTTCTTGGAAAAAAAAGACTTCAAAAAAAACTTGCTGTGTAGAAGGAAAACGGGGTGAACCTCTTGTGAATCCAACCTCTTCTAAGTCATAAAAATGACGGCAATAAAGTATTATCCTCCTCTTGTTCTTTGACGCCCTTGTTTCTTACATTCTGGGGGGTAAAAAAAAGGTTTATATTTTAGGGGGGAAAAAGGGGAAAAAAGACTAAATTTTGATTTCCCCTTTCTATTAAAATTTAAAGATGGGCGTAGATTGCTACCTCTCTCTTTATTATTCCTTTCTTTCCCGTCCTTGTGGGCCTGGGGCAACGAGGAGTGGGGAAGAGGAAAATTAACGGAAAATCTATTCATCGTTTATTCAGCAAAAAAAATTATTATTATCCTATTCTCCTAATAAATGATCCAGGATCGAGGAGAAGTCATTCAAGATTCCTATCCTAGGACATCAGGCCGTAATGTACAGTTCAAATACTTGAAAAAAGCCTCTCACCCAATACTGAGAGCTCTTACGAGTCTTTTCCAGTACCAAACCATTACAAGGTCTCCTTGTTATATGTTTACATAGGAGTAGGATAATATAACATCCTGTTAATAACAATGAAAGAGGAGAAAGAGGAGCTGCATGGTTCAAGGACTAGCCGAAACGTGCAATAAAAAAGGGGTTGCCAAGGTCTTTCTAAAAAACCTGCACCCAGATTAACTTATGAGTCCGATATATTTTCTATCACTTGTCTCATAAGGTTGAGGAAAGCGAGAGACTTCTAAAGATATCGGTTCTCTTCACCATGTAAAGGTCTATAAAGCAGAAACCACTTATCCTGACACGTACTACGTTTGCCTGTGCGATATCTAGAATAATTGTCAGTAGAGGGTTGATCTGGCAAAGCAAGTTTCTCCCAAAACAACTTTTCTTGCAGGAAAGAAGTCGCTCACGCGACACTATATCACTGACATGAGAAGTCTGTTCTTGTTAGAGACTTCCGCAATTTCAGTTAATCCTGACAAGGGCCACGGCCGCCGGTGTGCGATAACTTGGTCCCTGTCAGGAAAAAACTGATCTTGTGTCAGTTCTCAAAGAGGAAACTCTTGGAAAGTCTGTCTCCAAATACTGAGAAATTGGAGATCCTGATGTTTGCGCCTGGTTGGCGCCTCGCTCCTGGGAGGCGTCACGCTTCGGCTGGCGTCGCGCCTGCAGCGTCCGCGAGCTTGACTGGTGACCTCGCTCCTAGGAGGCGTCACGCTTCTGGCTGGCGTCTCGACGCCTTGCAGCGTCCTCGCGCTTGCCTGGTGCCTCGCTCATGGGAGGGCGTCACGCTTCTGGCTGGCGTTTCTCGCGCCTTGCAGCGTCCTCGAGCTTGCCTGGTGCCGCCTCGCTCCTGGGATGGCGTCACGCTTCTGGATTTGCTGTGCTCGCGCCTCGCAGCGTCCTCGCGCGCCTTGCCGTGCGCCTCGCTCCTGGGAGGCGTCACGCTTTTGGCTGGCGTCTCGCGTCTCGCAGCTGTCGCGCTTGCTAGGCGCCTCGCTACCTGGGAGGGCGTCACGCCTTCTGGACCCATTATTCTTGCAACCGTGGTCAGGAAATCTCGATATCAAAATAAGAAGAGTGCTGTAAGAATCCTATAATTTTACAGTACTTCCATAGTTGGATTTTCTTCTCAATTTTCCTCTAATTCGAGTATATCGGAAGGGGAATTATTCTTTCCTCCTGGTTAATTCTTCCGTATCCCCCCCCCCCCCCCACCCTTTTTTCCTGAACGAGAAATATTTGGCTAGCGCCTCCTACTAATTATCTTTATGTTATGTGCCAGAACATCTGTGTCTTTATGGTACCCGACATCCTTTCATATGTTTTAATTCCGTTCTTCTTATGAAAAACTATTATATACGTAGTATAATCCTTCAGGGTCAGGGAAACCATTCCCCACTAAAAGAATGTTTCCCATTCGACTCATACAACTTCTGCGCAATATCCGATTCTAAATACGGTTGTGTCCCGTTTCTCGAAAGACTTAACCATAGCGTAGTCTTGAAGTGAATCTCTAATACATCTCTCTTCTCACTAAGTATGTACTCTAATAAGACATGCTTTCGTAAGTATGAGTGCATTAAATAATATAATGTTCTGCTGCATTAGAATCCTTTAATCATGTTATCTATGGTAAACAGCATTGAAAGGTTTGTAATATCTTTCTTATTGAAAGCTTCCTAACAAAAGGCAGACAATATTTATTTATGACAGCTTCAGTATTCCCTCAATCCGAGGCTAAGACCACGATTGTGAGGGAAGAGATACGGTTAGTTATCCATTCGCAGGAGAAGAGCTGTAACCGACCGCTCACGACTGAGAACAACATGGTACGCCTACTGCCGTGGTCTCTCTCTCAATTCAAAGCGAAAGCAGTCTTCGAAAGCCGACTGGCCTTCCCTTTCCAGTTGCCAGTTACTCCATTTAATAAAGGAATCTATAAAATTTTTATCAGCTTCAGGAAGTTTTATATATAAGCATAATTAAGCGAACGAGACTTCGACAAGTCTAGAAACTAAATAGGTGTCGTCTAAACAATCCTTTTTAACAATTTCTTCCTAGGAAAGTCCTAGAAGGGTACTGGTAATTCATGGAAACCTCTTCTAACACGAATAAAAAAGTTTCAATCCTACTCTCAATTCACCAATAAAGATTTGCTTCTCCGATCACTTCTCGAAGACACGAAAGCATCATATAAACTTATACTCTAGCGTAATAGAATGCTCTATAATACTGTTACATTAAGGTAAACCGTATTAAATTAGGAAATTTTGTAAGGATTTCACTTGACCATTATAGCATAAATTTCGGTATGTGAGTATGCCTTGCCATACCGTAGCCTAAGGCGATTTGTCCTAAGCATGGTAGGAGCTAGAAGCTTAAAAGTCATATATATATGCTTTATCACTCAACGATATCCATATAATTCATTCGATTGACAAATAATCTGAATAGATCTATATCTAAAAATGTACCGATGACTCTTATGTTGAAATAAACAATTTCATACCCCCATGGGATAGCGTTCTCTGTCTAGTTGCGAAAAAAAAATGTTCGAACAATGACTATCACAAATGTTATCGAATGTCTCAAATATTAGAAGGCGCTAAATCGTTGCCTGATTCGAAAGGGGGTGGATCGATTAAAGTCATTCTCATTTTGAATAATTCTACCAGAAGGCATTATACGAGGATCTTCGTCAAATTCATTCATTCGAAGTTCTCCTATCCATCATGGAACAGTAGGCATAAAAAAGGGAGAAACACTGTTTTAGGATGCCTTTCCAATGGCTATCCCTGGCAGTCTGGGACGCTCTACAGAACCTGCCGAGGGGACGCCTGACCGGTGGGGATTCTCTGAAACCTCCTTACGGTTTTCGACATTCCTTCTCCTCTGGGCTTGTGAGCTTGGAAGAGGTCTAGACCTGAGAGCGAGACAGAGCCGATCAGACGCACCCTCCATGTAATGGGGAACATTATATTCACTTCTTACGTTCTAAGAGTTCATATTTGAACTATATCCAAAGTCTACAATTTGCAAATATGATATTGTAGATTCTGCGGAGTAAGAAGGTGAATGAGAATGCAACAACTACTAGTACTGTTACTACTATAATTCTTGCTCGTAACACAAGAGCTAATAAAGCTTCTAAAGGATAGTTACTTTTCTGACTTCCCAAACTAGGAAGAAAGATATACATTTCTCAATCAAATCTAACACTTATTTGTATTAATGAAAAAATATAAGTAATTCCCTTTCATGAAAGTATATTTCGGGAAAGTGCATGAGTGTCTACCGAAAACTTCGGTAGTTACACGTCACTAATCTCGAAATTTTCGAAAGTTAATATTATAAAAAAGTTAACAAAAGCGTATGCCGAACCAAAGATCCATTACTTCCCTGTAAAAGTTAGCCCAGACGATCAATGGCGATGAAACATGAAAAATCCATCAGGAGGAACTGCAAACGTTGTTTACATTCGAAGCGACAGAAAAAATATGAATTAGAAAACGGGTATGGTTCCTATTCCCGCCACCCAGCGGCGGGGGGGGTAGATCACCTGACCTACCTGCTGCGTGTGCCGCGAAATTCGAATTTCTGTCGGGGACGACGGAGTAATAGCTATGTATATATCTGACGGGTAAGTTGAATGTATAAAATAAAATTTTCAAACATCTAACTCCCCTGGTAGTTATATATATAGCTGATTGACACCTTTGGTGGAGGGTCAGAGACAGCTATCATCGTTGGAATTGACATAAGAGTTAAATAAAAACAAACTTACGGGTTTGTACCTGTTAAGGAAGCTGACTTCAATGATATCCTGCCTCATTATGTCTGCTTTCCTTATGAGATCCAGCGATCCTCTCAGGGGGCTGAAGACCTCTTGGAGACTGTCAACCAGTCAAACCTCTATGTGACTAAACTCCCTACAATACCCTTGTTCCGGGCGCTACCAAAGAACAAGTTGACCACCTGACTAAGGATCAATGATTGTGGAAGACTGCGTCCAGTCTCCACAAACAACCATGAAAATTTCAATAGTCCCAAGGTAAGACAGAGTATTGGATATGTGGTTTTTTAAAGGAGTAGTCCCTTCTCCTGTTACTGAATGAGCTGCTACAAACGGACCCAGTGTGTAGCAGTCATCATACAAAGTCTGCACTTGTGTAAGATAGTGTGACGCAAACACTGACTTGCTTCTCCAGAAGGTTGCGTCCAGGATATTCTGAAGGGATCTATTTTGTTTAAAAGCTACCGAGGTTGCTACGGCCCTAACCTCGTGAGTTTTAACTTTTAGTAGCTTGAGATCCGCTTCATGAATTGCTGAATGCGCTTCCCTAATTAATTGCCTTATAAAAAAAGGATAACGCATTCTTTGACATTTGCAGAGAGGGCTTTTTGACAGAGCACCAAAGCCCCTCTGAATTGCCACGGAATTTTTCCGTTCTTTCCAGGTATGTAAATTGCCTCAAGGCCCTTACGGACAAAGAACTCTTTCTGCTTCCTCACCTGTGAGATCCAAACAGGTTTAGAATTTCGAACTATTTGGGCCCAGGGCTGAGTAGGGCGTTCGTTCTTCGCCAGGAATCCTAGCTGCAGAGAGCAGATAGCCTTGTGTGTCTGAAACTTACAGCTTTGCTAAAGGCCTGGATTTCACTGACTTTTTTTGCTGTTGCTAGACTTAAGAAGAGAGTTTTCATGGTGAGGTCCTTAAATGATGTTTCTTGTAAAGGTTCGAACCTATCACTCATGAGAAAATCCAGAACTACATTCAAATTCCAAGCTGGTGAAGATTGTAGTTTCTCTTTAGTGGTCTCGAAGGATCTAAGAAGGTCTTGTAGATCCTTATTATCCGATAGATTCAGGTTCCTATGTCTGAAGGGACCGCTGCTAGCATGCTTCTATAACCCTTCAATGGTAGAAGCTGAAAAGTTACGCCTCTTCTTAAGGTATAGCAGAAAATCTGCTGAGTCACAGAGGTAAACTGGAAGAGGAAACGGAGTGTCCCTGCACCATCCTCTAAAAGTCTCCCACTTGGATTGCTATACCTTAATGGTGGAAGACCTCCTTGCTCTTGCGATGGCTCTAACTGCCTCCTTCGAAAATCCTCTAGCTCTTGTGAGTTTTTCGATAGTCTGAAGGCAGTTAGTTGAAGAGCTTGGAGGTTTTGGCGATACCTTTCCAAGTGGGGCTGTTTGAGTAGATCTACTCTTAACGGAAGGCTTCTGGGGGTGTCCACAATCCATTCCAGTACCTCTGTGAACCACTAGTCATCCTGGTGCCTTCGTGAGACACGAACTTATGCATCAGTTTGTGTACCACTTTGAATGGCGGGAAGGCGTACACATCTAGATGATCCCAATTCATGAGGAACGCATCTATGTGGATTGCCTCGGGATCTGGGATTGGAGAGCAGTAAGTCCCCATCCTCTTTGTTTGTGCTGTGGCGAAGAGGTCTATGCATGGGCAACCCCAGGTTCGCCACAGGTTCTTGCAGACTTCCTTATGGAGAGTCCACTCTGTCGCCAAGACTTGATGTTTCCTGCTCAGGATGTCTGCCCTTACATTCTTCTCCCCTTGAATGAAGAGCGTCAATAATGTTACGAACTTTTCTGTTTCGTCCAGAGAAGAAGCTCTCTTGAACTCTTGTAAAGGGACTCGGAGTGGGTTCCGCCTTGTTAGTTGATGTAGGCCAACGCCGTCGTGTTGTCGGAGTTGACCTGCACCACTTTGTTGTGCACTGCACTTCCGAACTCCTTGAGAGCCAGAAAAACTGCAGTCAGTTCTTTCTGATTGATATGAAAGTTTTCCTGTTCTCTGTTCCAGGAGCCCGAGACCTCCAGCTTTCCCAGTGTTGCTCCCCATCCCAAGTCCAAGGTGTCGGAAAACAACACTAGGTCTGGGTTTCTCTGTTTTAGGGAAAGGCCTTCCTGACGCTTGACGGGCGTTCCACCACCGTAGACAGTCTTTCATGGAGTCTGAAACTGGAATACACTTTGTCTCTAGTGTCTTCCTCTTGTCCAATGCCGATTGAGGGGGAATTGAAGAGGGCGAAGGTTCAGTCTTCCTAAGGAGACAAACTGTTTCTAGCGAGGAAACGGTGGGTTCCCCAGCAGACTCATCCATTCCCTAACGGAGCACTTCTGTTTCCTTAGGAATTTTTGCAACTTTCCAAGGCTTGTTCGTTCTCAATTCGGACGGATAAGCCGAAAAAACCTGACTCTGAATCCTCATACCCCAGATACATGATTTCTTGGGATGGGATCTGAGATTTTTGAAGGTTTATCAGAAGGCCTAGGTCTTCCGATAACCGAATCGTCTTGTTAAGGTTCTCCAGACAGCAGGTGTAGGAGTGTGCTCTGATAATCCAGTTCGTCCAGATACAGCGAGGCCCCTGATACGATTTCTGTGTAGCATTCCTGCTACGTTGCTCATCAGCCTCGTGAATATTTGAGGGGCGGTGTTTAAGCCGAAGCAAAGAGCTTGAAATTGGTACGTTTCTTCCTTGTAAACGAACCAAAGGTACTTCTTGGAGTTCGGGTGGATAGGGACGTGAAAGTAAGCATCCTGAAGATCTAACGAACCATCCAGTCGTCTTGTCTGACTGCGGCTAGAACTGATTTTGTTGTCTCCATCGTGAATTTTATTTTCTTCACGAAAACACTCAGGGCACTCACGTCCAGTATTGGTCTCCCTCCCCCCGAACTCTTGGGAACCAGGAATAAGCGGTTGTAAAACCCTGGAGACTCCAGATTCCGAACTCTTTCTATTGCCTCCTTCTGAAGCAACATAGAAACCTTTTGTGCTGTATTGCCTTGGATCTTGGTTTCCTCTCTGTATCTCGCTGACAGATCGATCAGGTTCGGATTTCTTTCTGCTAAAGGGGGGTTTTTTCAAGAAGATCGATCAGTCTTTCTGCTAAGGGGGGTTTTTTCAAAAAAGGGATTTTGTATCCCTCCTTGAGAAGCTGAATCGACCAGGGATCTGCTCCTCTTTCCTCCCATGCTTGCCAGAAGTTGGAAAGTCTGGTTCCCACTGCTGTCTGAAGAGGATTGTTGTCAGACTTTGTTTCGCCCTTGTCAAGAATTCCTCTTGCTCTTAGAAAGCTCTTGACCCACCGGTCCTTGTGCTCCCTCTACTGAGGGATCTACCTCGAAAGGGCAGAGAAACTCGAGTAGAGGTTTAGATTCTTTGAGTTTCTGAGCACTGAAACTTGATGGTAAGACCTTCCTTGCTGCCTTTGTCATAAGATCTTTAGTTGCCTTTTTGAGTTAAGGCAGAAGAGACTTCCTTTACCAATTCTTGAGGGAAAAGACGAGTGGAAAGGGGGCAAAAAGTAATTCTGCTTTCTGAATGGGTGTGACCCCATTCGAAAGGAAAGAACACAATTGAGCCCTTTTCTTCAAGATTCCTGCCGAGAAAAGAGCAGCAAGTTCGTTAGATCCGTCTCGAAGAGCTTTGTCTATACACGACATCAGATGAACTAGTTCTTCCGTGTCAGTAGATTTGGAGGCTTCTAATTTCTTCCCCAACGATCCCAGAGTCCAGTCTAGGAAATTAAACACCTTGAAGGCTCTAAAAATCCCTTTGAGGAGGTGGTCCATCTCACAGGAAGACCAAAAAACCTTCGTCTTTCCCATGGCCGTCCGACGAGAAGCGTCCACAAGACTGGAGAAGTCCCCATGAGAAGAAACGGGAACTCCCAGACCGAGAGCTTCTCCAGTATCATACCAGATGCTAGATCTGGATGCTAATCTGGCTGGAGGAAATGAGAAAGCTGCCTTTCCTTGGTCTCTCTTCGTGTCCATCCATTCCTTCATGATCTTCAATGCTCTCTTTGTAGAACGTGACAACACCATCTTTGTGAAGTCGGACTTCTTAGATGTCTTCCCTAGAGTGAACTCTGAAGGTGGGGAACGAGGGGCAGCTGGAAAAAAGTTATCCAAAAAAAGTTCTGTAAAAAACTTTCATTAGTCTTTTCAAGTCCGACGAAGGCTGTAAATCTCTTTGATTTTCTTCGTCGGACAAGTCTTCCATCGGACCAAAAGGAGAAGGGGGGGAGTCATCCCTCCCCTCTTCCGATCGACCCATAACCGACGTCGCTATGTCATGTTTCGTCTGTGTTTTCGAAGAAAATTCATGTCGCCTGCAAGTGTCCTGGCATCGAGAATCATGACGCTCGGCCTCTTGGTGTCAAACTTCTTGACATTCGGCGTCATGTTGATCAAGTATTTGACTTTCGGCATCTTGGCGTCCAGCCTCTTAATGTCTGGCGTCCTGGCGTCCAGCTTCTTGACGCTCGGCGTCCCGCCTTTTGACGCTCGGTGTCCTGGCGTCCAGCTTCTTGATGCCTGGAGTCTTGGCGTCCAGCATCTTGACGCCTGGTGTCCTGGCGTCCAGCCTCTCGACGCTCGGCGTCCTGGCGTCCAGCCTCTAGATGCTCGGCGTCCTGGCGTCCAAGCCTCTATAGATGCTCGGCGTCCTGGCATCCAGCAACTTGAAGCCTGGCGTCCAGAATCTTGACGCTTGGCGTTCCTGATGTTGAACGTCTGGCGGTCCAGGCGGCTCTTGACGCTCGGCGTCATGTTGATGAGAACATTGACGTCTGTCGTCTTCCTGGCATCCAGCTTTTAGAGGCATGTCGTCCTGGCGTCCAGTTTTTAGAGGCATGTCATCCTGGCGTCCAGCTTTAAGAGGCATGTCGTCCTGGCGTCAAGCTTTTCGTCCAAGCTTATGAGAAATGATTTGCTTGGCGATCTCTTTGTTTGTAGTAGGCTAATAAGCCTGCATTAAAGAAGAGAGCTTTTGCTGCAAATCTTGCAGTAAGGAAAACTGCGGAGCTTCTTGCTGCTGGGGACAGACTGGGGAAGCCGTAACTTCAATCTCTCTCTCTTCATCATGTTCGGCGAAAGACAAACGTCCTGAAGACGAACGCCAATCGGCAGGAAGAGCTGGAGCAAGAACTGAAGGCATCCACTCGTCCGATACTTCCTGTACTCCTACCAAAGACGACGGCCACCTGTGCGACATCTTGCGTCTTAGTTCGGTAGGAGAGCAAGCATCGGAGTCGAAAGAGAAACGTTCCGGAGTTGCTGCCGGCACCGAAGGCCTCCCCCGCTCCGATATTTCCTTGCCTCCTACCAAAGACGACGGCCGCCTGTGTGACATCTTGCGTCTTGGCTTGGTAGGAGAGCAAATATCGGAGCTGGAAGGGAAGCGCTCCGGGCTGCTCCAATGACTACATCCTGGCAGTTCTTGACGCTTTGCGTCCTGCTCTACTGGATGTTGTCTTTTCATGGGTCTAGATTTCGCAGTTCTGACGCCATCCCCGTCTGGGTTACTGCGTCGTCAGACGACGAAGAAAACACTTTAACCTCCAATGGCGAGGGTGAGCGTCCTGGGATTCGTCTACAAGTACGCTTGAGGGGAAGGCCGCTCGGGAGCTAAAACCTCTCGCCTCCCTTCGTCGGTCGACATTCCTTCTCACGGGTTGGTGAGCTTGGAAGCGGTCTAGGACTAGGAGCACGACAGGTCCGAGGCGGGGCGCACCCTTCACTGCACTTGCACTTTTTATATTACTAGCCACTTTCAGATCTCTCATCAGATCACAATTTCTCCCTATCCTCTGCAAGGGATTCTACTGTTGTCCAAGGGCTTGAATGGCTGTCATCATGTCCTTTAATGTTGGACTCTTACCTGTTTCCGTAGTTGGATTTGGTACTGCTACTACATGTGAAGGATCAAAAGGTTCATTGATAGATAGAGAACTGTCTATCCCTTGACTATTCTTGGAGGAGCGAGACATAGTACTCTTTGCTCTCTTATTATTCTATCCTTCTCTAATTTCCGCACATAGCGGTAATAATCAATCCATTCAGTTTCAGGCAAGTCCACACATTCATTTTACACCTATCACCCAACTCACAAACTTTACCTCTACATTTGGTACAAATAGAATGATTGTCTATAGAAATTTAGCAAGCCGAGTCTTGCAACCTTTCCACAACACATTCTCACACTCGATGCAGAGTCAGTCATGTTGGGAATTATCAAAAGAGAGATCAAACAAGCAAGGGTCAAAACCAACAATATCCAAATAAGTCAAGAAAAATCCAAATAAAAAATCCAAATCAAGCGAAAGCCAAAGCCAAAGTGTACTTCACCAAATCAACTGCAAAAAACAACGGGGTGCTAAGCGAGGATCGCAAGTTCCAACGATGTCACCGATAGCGGCGGCAGGGAAGATCTAAGGAATACTTGGAATGGTTCTACGTACCTGGGTAGAGGGCGCACAGGTGGTGCACCTGACTACCCAATCGGTGATTGCTGCGAGTTTTGAAATTCTGCTGTGACGTCGGGGACGTAAGCATATATATAAACTACCCAGTGAGTTAGATGTTTGAAATGAGGTTGTTTGAGCAGCCAAGTCTTTTGAGGTGGTAGTAGTTAGTAGTAGCCTTGGGAAATCTGCCAGCTCTATTAGAATCATGGAAACATTCTGGTGGATCTGGAATTTGTTTATTACCTGCCTGATCATACTCTAGAGGAGGAAAGGCTTAGAGATGTTTGTCCATCCACTCTTGTAGCACAGTATCTGTTGCCAATGCTAACAGCTCTGGGGACTGGGGAGCAGAATAGAAGTAGACAGTTCTGCTCCCCTTAACTGGTGAAAAGATCCAAGATAGGTGTTCTCCACAACTTGCAGAGATCCTGACACAATTGATAGCCTAGTGTCCATTCTGTTGATAATACTGCTTCTGGTGGCTCAGTTCATCTGTCAGAACGTTGAGTTTTCATGGATGAATCTTGTCAGAAGGGTTGCTTGATTTTGGTCTGCCAAAAGCAGCAGACCTTTCACTACTTTGTAAAGGGAGAAAGCGTGTGTTCCCCCTTGGTTCTTTACGTAAGAAAGGGCAGTCATATTGTCTGAGTGAATTGTCACTACTTGTTAAATACTTTCCTTTGTGAAATGTTGATGTCTAAGGTGTACTGCTTTCAACTCTGACATTTAAATGCCAATTCTCTTGTTCCTCAGACCTCTTTCCCAAGACTTCCTAGTCTCCTAAGCTCGATCCACAACCTACATTAGACACATCTGAGTAGAAGTCTAGGCTGGGGGTTTCCCTTGGCAGGAGGGATTTCCCTTTAGAAAGTCTGGTTTTTACATTCCACTAACAAAGATCTGACTTTATTTCGGGAGTCACTGGAAACATTACTGAATCTGGGAACACTTCCTGTCCCAACTGATTACCAAGTATGTAATACTTCAATGGTCTCATATGAAGTCTGCCCAGGTGAATGAACTGTTCCATTGACCATAAAGTTCCTAGGAGACTCATCCAGTCAGTCACTGAACACTGATTTAATAGGAGAAATTAGTCAACTGTCTTCAGGCACAACTCTACTCTCTTTGCAGATGGAGAAACCCGAATATTCCGATGGTCCATTATCATCCCCAAATATAGATGGAATTAATTGTGATTCCTGGGAGTTTATCATCAAGCCCAGCTCTCGGGCTAATAAAAGGATTTTATGGAGGTCCTCCGAACACTTTAATCCTGATTGGCTCAACTCAAAGTAGCCAATCGTCGAGGTAGAGGGATATCCTTATTCCATTAGATGCAGCCATTTTGCAAATGGGGCAAGAACTCTTTGTAAATACCTGTGGTGCCATCTAAAGACAAACAATGTGTGGCAAATTTGGAACACTAAGTTCTTGTAGACAACATTAGAAACTTCCTTGATTCCTGGTGTATCAGGAACGTGGAAATATGCATCCTGCATATTAATGGAGGTCATCCAATCTCCCTAGATAATGGATGACAGAATGGTCTGGTTTGTCTCCCATCCTGAATTTTGTCTCTGACCCAAAGACATTCTGCTTTGGGCACTGCAAATAAGATGATTGTAAAAGCTGGGGGAGTTCACATTCTCTACTACTTCTACTGGCCCTTTTCCTACGAGATGAGATTTCTTCTGAGAGGGCTAAAGCCTTCTTTGAGGTTTAGAAGTAGGCTGTTAATGCCACTGGAGAGTTGGATAAAGGTGGCCTTTCTTTGAAGGGAATTGTGTACTCCTCCTACCAAACGTTGACTATCCATGGCTCTCCTCCTGTCTCTCCACTTCTTCCAAAAAAGTAGTACATAGTCAGGTTGCCCGTACCGGAGTTCAGTGGACTGGATCTTCACTTGTGTCCTGCAGCTTTAGACAAAGATTTCTTGATAGATCTGGAGATGAATCTACTTCCAGATCGAGACCTAGAGATATATCATTGTCAACTGCCATGAAAGAGCCACATCTGAAGGGGGAGAAATTGTCCTGGGCGGGTTGTGTCGGCACTTTCTTAGGATGTCTGGATGATTGGGACTGAAAATCCTGCGTACTCTTTTTCGGGATATCTGAAGAAACCCCCAAAACTACGTCTCACGGGAAAAGATGTTGATGGTCCAAAGGTGAGAAAAGGAGGGCCAATTTCTGAAAAGAGGTCATGGCCTTAGAAGCGAAGGAACACCAAATTTCTCTCTTTTCCTATCCCTCATGAATTTACCTAAATGTGACTAACTTTTTCCATTTCTTAAAGTCTCAGTCTTTACACTCACTCACATCTTACTTCTATTGAACACACTGTCCTTAGCAATCTGTGCACATACAGTGTGAATCATAAACATTCCTTCGTCAGTCGAGTATTACAGCCCTTGCTGCAATACCTAAAGCTCGAAGAACTCGAGTCCAATAACATAGTCAAGTCCGACAATCATTGTAATCAGGAAAAAGTCAACAAAATCAAAATCAGCAATAATAATAATAATACTAGTGCCTAACCTACCTAAAATATGCCGTAAGGCTATACAGGCCAAGAATACTTCACCAAAAATGATGAAAATGTCAACCAAAAGAATGATTTTCAAAAAGCAGGAGTTAACAACTGAAATATATACAGCCAACAGCCAGAAGAAACAAATTGAAGCCACTTTTGCTAGTTGTTCCTCTCTTAATCCAAAAGTGGGTGGGGTCAGTCACCTAGCCACTAGAATATAGCACAGCCCATGAATTCTAGCTGCCAATTCTAGAAATGTTTATCTATGTAACTTACTTGGTAAGTTACTTATATAAAAAGTATGTCTAATATATTTTTTTTGTTATGTAAAATTTAAGTCTTAACTTAATTGTAATTTATGCGTATGCTATGTTTTGTATAAAAAGGCAAGGTTAGGGTAATAAACTGGTGGTCAAGAATAGATTATAACCCATTTTTAGTTATTTCTTAAGGAAAAAAATTTATTTGGATCTCGACTGCATCACATATCAACGCTCTGGAACGGATTAACGTCAAGGTCCGGGGTTCTACTACAGTAAGTCCTCGGGTTACGCTGGTCTCGACTTACGATGTTTCGTGGTTACGAACGCGCCCCCATAAAAATATAAAAAATAATATTTTGCGTCGTTCCGTCTTACGCGGTTTAGCGTCGTAAGCAACGTAAACAAAACGCGAACTAGTTCCAGGCGCACGGCGGAAGAATAGAATCGCTTTGTGGGGGAGAGGACGGCGTCGCTTCACTACGCTCAGTCCTCGCCCATACGCCATTTTTGGTTGGTTACACTGCCCTCTCTCTCCCTCGTGTTGTATCGTTTTTGTAACTTTTTGCTCTTTGTTATGGCTCCCAAGCGCAAGGCGGACTCTTCTGATGGTAGTGCATCGAAGAAAAGAAAGGCCATCACCATGGAAATTAAAGTGGACATTAATAAGCGATCCGAGAAGGGAGAAACGCCAACAAACATTGGCCGCTCGCTTGGCCTTAGCCGTTCGACCGTTGCTACCATTATCAAAGATAAAGAGCGCATCGTTGAACATGTGAAAGGATCTGCTCCTATGAAAGCGACAGTGATAACTAAGCAGCGTAGTGGTCTAATAATTGAAATGGAAAGGTTATTGGTGCTTTGGTTGGAAGACCAAATCAACGGCGTATCTGCCTTCACCTCAATAATCAACCTCGGCCCTCAGCATCTCCAGTAACTAGTATGTTCTGCCTCACCTCAAGAATCATCTGCCTCAGCATCTCCAGCAACTTCTGGAGGTTCTTTTTCTCTTCACTAACCTTCCCCCACCCCCAGTCTCTCCAGCACTGCAGCTTTCCTCTCCAGTGTGCAAGCCAATCAAACTAATAAAGGTAAGGAATTGTTCTCTCGTTGTTATTGATAGGTATTTACATTAAATCATGTGGTATTTTTCAATGTTCCGACTTACGCTGAAAATCGTGTTACGATGCATCGTAAGAACGGATCTACGTCGTAAACTCGAGGACCCCCTGTATATATTGTACATTCAGAAACAGATACTTTTAAAGACATTTAAATGGTGAAGGTTATCACCATTAAAACAGAAGTGAAGTAAGATACAAGGTCCTATGGTTATCTGGAAGTGTTTGATCTTTTGGAATAGATTCTGTCACTAAGACTGAATACTTAGCCACTACTGTACAGCACAAGTATTTCTCTAAAATACAGTCACTTGCTGTATAACTATTCCAACAGCTATCTTAGCTTGTTGTATTTAGCTTGTAGTCCTTGGCTAACAATAAATGATCTACCTTATACTACTATGACTACACATCACTTTAAACTAAATGTTTTAAAAAGGTCATGACAAATTTTGATGCACCACACCATAAATTCTTGTGGTACTAAGAATTTAAGCCATTGATAAAAACTTGACTATATTTATCCTAAGGATAGTGGTACTTCTCAATATACAGTGGACCACCCGTATTTGTAGGGGATGAATAGCCGACTGCCTAGCCACCCCCCCAATGGCTAAAATCTGTGAAACTCCTAAAAAAAAAAAAAAATGCTTCAAACTGCCTATTTTGTTAGCTCAAACTCAAGAAAATCCACTAAAAATGATTATGCCTGGTATCTTAACAGTTTTAATCACAAAAAATTTATATGAAAATTCAGTAACTTCGGGATATATCTCAAAGAAAAATACTGCAAATACATGAATTTTCTGCAAATAATGAGTATATAAGGTCCATAGAGAAATCCGCAAATACACGAGTTCACAAATCCAGAGTCTGCAAATAGTGGGGGTCAACTGTACAAGTAATAAAATAATTATCTTACCTAATCTTTATAAAAATGACATTTTTATGATAAAATAAGATTCTATATATAATTACCAAGTAGTTACATAGCTATAGTTTCTAAAACCGTCAGCAGCTAGATTTTTGGGAAATTTGTGGTAAGCACTAGTTTTTTTTGGTCAGGTGATACCCCCCCCCCCACCCCCACTATCAAGGGAGTGAGGAACCCACACCGAAAATCAGTTGTTTATGCCCTATTATCCATGTGAGGGGAGGAGGGCAGGTAAGTATACATAAAATCTTATTTTATCATGAAAATGTCATTTTTATGTATGCAACTTACCAAGTAGTTAGTTACATAGTGAATCCCACATTGTAGGAGGAACCAGGAGGCAGGCTTTGATCATGCAACTACTTGGTAAGTATACATAAAATCTTATTTTTGTTCATGAAAATGTCTTTTTATGTATCCAACTTACCAGTAGTTACATATCTTTTAAAATTTAATAAATATAAAATATGTACTTAGTGCTAGCATCCATGCAAATGCTTGTTGGTTCCTTACCGTTAAGAGAGCTGAATAGTTGATTACTGTCTCTGGAAGTTGCTCACCTCAACTCATAGGGACGTGGTGTAAAGCATGACTCGTCTCTAAAAATAAAAAGTGGGACCCATGCAGCTAAGGAATGTCCGTGGCTAGCATGGTTAACCAATGGATGCCCCTGCCCAGGGCGCAGTACCATATAACATCATGTTACCAGAGTAAAAACATATCACCTTCACCATAACCATAATATTCATACCTGACTATACAACAACCTTATTTAAGGCGAAGAGATAGGCTAGGAAGGTATGACTTCCTACACATCCTTACCCAATGCTGTGCCAGCCGCTAAATACGGACCCAGGGTGCTGCAATTTTCATAGACTGTCTCAATATCATGCAAGTAATGCAAGGCGAACACCGATTTACATTTCCAATACATTGCTTATATAATCGAGTCCAAAGAGAGATTGTGTTTAAACGAGAGGAATGTTGCCACTGCTCTCACCTTGTGAGCTTTCACTTTAAGTTTATTAAGATCAGTTTCTTTCACTTGTGAATGAGCATCTACAATTACACTACGTAAGAAGAACGCCAGGGTGTTTTTAGACATCAGGCGCGCAGGATTCCTTACCAAACACCATAAACGATCGGACGGGCCCCTAATTTTCTCTGTCCTTTGTTAACATTTCAGAGCTCTGACCAGGCAGCGTACCCTCTCTTCTTCTTCCGGTCCCACTAAGTCCGTGAGGTTTTGATACTGAAAGAACGAGGCCACAGTTTGGACGGAATCTCGTTTTTTGCTAAAAACTCCAAGGTTAATGCGCAAACTGCATTACCCTGTGGAAATCCTGTTCTCTTGTCCATGGGATTTATTTCACTCACCCTTTTAGCTGTAGACAGGGCTACTGGGAAAAGGGTCTTTTTCGTCAAATCTCTTAACGATGCTCTTTGCAACAGCTCACACAGAGTTCCCGACAGCCATTTAAACTACATCTAGGTTCCAAGATAATATCTTTGAACCTTTTGGTTTTTCTATATCAAAGGATTTAATGAGATCTGCAAGATCTCTAATCGTTGATACTTCCAATCCTCTGTAATTGAAAACAGACCCCAACATTGCCTTATAACCTTTGATAGTTGCGGTAGACAGACTCCTATCTGTTCTCAGATATAATAGAAAATCTGCTATTTCTGTTATAGTTGTCTTAGAAGACGAAACATTATGTTCTTTACACCAGGCTCTAAACACAGTCCACTTTGCCTGGTAGACTTTACTTGAGGATTCCCTTCTGCACTGAGCGATAGCTGTTGCTGCTTGTCTTGAAAACCCCTCCGCTCGTAAGAGTTGTCGGATAGTCTGTAAGCGGTTAGAGACAGAGTGAACAGTCCTTGATGGAACCTTCTAAAGGGGGGTTGTCTGAGTAGATCTGTTCTCTGAGGAAGTAACCTTGGCCAATCCACCAGTAGGTCTAAAAGATCTGGGAACCATTCCTGCGCTGGCCATAATGGAGCAATGAGTGTCATCAAAACTTTGTGATGTGTTCCAAATTTGTTGACGACTTCTCTCACCATCTTGAATGGAGGAAAGGCGTGCAAGTCCTTGTTTGACCAGTCCATAAGCATCGCATCTGTTGCCCATCCTTTCAGGTCTGGGGGCTGGTGAATGGTAAAGGGGGAGACGATGGTTTCTTACGTTGGGAAACAGATCTATCATAGGTTTTCCCCAGTTTCTACAATTCGAGGCATACCACTGTGTTCATCATCCATTCCGTGTGAAGTATTTGCCTCCTGAGGCTTAGTTTGTCAGCGAGTACATTGAATTTTCCCTGAATGAACCTTGTTATAGATGTGGTATGATTCTAATTTGCCCATAACAGCAGGCTTCTTGCCGTCTCACAAAGAGACAAAGTGTGTGTCCCTTGTTTCCTTATATACGAGAGCGCTGTTGTACTGTCCAAATGTATCGCCACTACTTTGTTGCGAACTTCGTCTGCAAACTTCAACAATCCCCAGTGGATGGCGGTCAGTCCTTCTGATTTATATACCACCCCCTATTTTTGTTGGTGCATTCCAAATGCCTGATACTTCCTTTTCCCCCATAATCGCTCCCCAACCTTGATCTGAAGCGTCTGAAAAGAACACTGGGTTGGGGGTCAGTGGGAGGAGAGATCTCCCTTCTACAAGTCTGTCTCTTAACTTCCACCACTGCAGGTTCTCCTTTATTTCTTGTGTGATACAGAACATAAAAAGAGTCCAGAAACTTCTTTCTGTTCCAGTTCGCCCTGAGGAAAAACTGTAGGTTCCTCATATGCAGTCTCCCTAGTGTCTCAAACTGTTTTATTGAGGATAGTGTGCCCAAAAGACTCATCCATTCCTTTGCAGAGCATTCCTGAAGAACTAGAAATTTCTCTATCTTCTGTAGGCAGCACGACTCAATTCTTTGTGAGGATGGAAAAGCCCGAAACTCACTGAGTTTATCCTCATCCCCAAATAGACTAGAGTTCCTGACGGAGTAACTGCGACTCACGCCTGTTTATTAAGAGACCTAATTCCTAAGCTAAAGTCAGGGTTTTCTGAAGGTCCTCTGTGCACCTCTCCTTTGTTTGCAACCAGAGAACCCAATCGTCCAAATAAAGGGATATCCTTATCCCGACTAGATGTAATCATTTCGCAATGGGAGCTAGCACTCGGTGAACACTTGTGGGGCGGTCGAAAGCCCGAAACACAGCGCTCTGAACTGGTATTTTCTTCGTGAAGACAAATGCAGAAACCTCTCTGAGTTTGTGCTGTATTGGAATGTGAAAATATGCATCTTCCTTATCGTTGGAGATCATCCAATCCCCCTGATGAATTGATGAAAGAACAGACTGATTCGTCTCCATCTTGAAATTTGCCTTCTGCACATATTGGTTCTTCAGAGTGTACGTCCAATACAGGTCTCCATCCCCCCGATGACTTTGGGACAACGAACAGACGATTGAAATCCTTACGATCCAAGGTTCTGCCCCTCTTGCTTCCCATTCTTCCCAAAAATTGACGGAGTCTTGCTCCTACTGGTGCATGAAGGAACGGATAAATTTACTTCTTGGTCGAGGGTTGGTTGAAGAATTTTTAATAGATCTAGGGAGAAACGTGCTCTACCCCTTGATCTTGGGAAATATCTACTGGCTGGATGGCGAGGGATGTACACTGGGAATATTTTCTCTTGTACGTTTAGTTGGATGCGAGAGAAGATCCTGTGTTTGCTTTCTTTTGCAATTCAGGGACAACTAGCCACTTACTGTCTCCTCTGGAAAAAGGTGCTTCTTGTCCAAAGGGCGAATACAGTAAGGCAGACTTTTGTTTTAGTATGAGAAACTCCTTTAGATGTAAAAGAACACCAAAGTTCTCTCTTCTTTAGGATGCCTAATGTGAAGAGAGAGGCTATAGTTCCGAGGATCCATCTCTAATACCCTTATCTAAACAGGAGATCACTCCCGAAATGTCTGCAAAGGCTTTCTCATCCAACATTGAATAACTCTTGAGTTTATGTCCCAAGGCTCCTACTGTCCAGTCCAGGAAACTTATAACTCCAAAACCCTAAAGATATTTTTAATTAGGTGATCTAATTCTGTATGTCGTAACATGAATCTTTGGGCGTGGGAGGTTGAAAAACCGATCTTCCCTCGCCGAGTCAATAAGAGTGGAGAAGTCTCCCTGGACAGAGGCAGACACACCCAAAGAGAAAGCTTCTCTGGTTCCATAAAATAAATGTCTTCTCGTTGAAAGACGAGGAGGGAAACTGAAATTAACTTTGCCTGGATCCCTCTTATCCTCAAGCCAGAGGTTAATGTTAATTTTCATTTAAAAAAAAAAAAAAACCTTTAAACAAAAAACGCTTTTCGAGCCGAAAAAGGACAGTACAGTAAGTCCTCGGGTTACGCTGGTCTCGACTTACGATGTTTCGTGGTTACGAACGCGCCCCCATAAAAATATAAAAAATAATATTTTGCGTCGTTCCGTCTTACGCGGTTTAGCGTCGTAAGCAACGTAAACAAACGCGAACTAGTTCCAGGCGCACGGCGGAAGAATACGCTTTGTGGGGGAGAGGACGGCGTCGCTTCACTACGCTCAGTCCTCGCCCATACGCCATTTTGGTTGTTTACACTGCCTCTCTCTCCTCGTGTTGTATCGTTTTTGTAAAACTTTTGCTCTTTGTTATGGCTCCCAAGCGCAAGGCGGACTCTTCTGATGGTAGTGCATCGAAGAAAAGAAAGGCCATCACCATGGAAATTAAAGTGGACATTATAAAGCGATCCGAGAAGGGAGAAACGCCAACAAACATTGGCCGCTGTGCCGCTTGGCCTTAGCCGTTCGACCGTTGCTACCATTATCAAAGATAAAGAGCGCATCGTTGAACATGTGAAAGGATCTGCTCCTATGAAAGCGACAGTGATAACTAAGCAGCGTAGTGGTCTAATAATTGAAATGGAAAGGTTATTGGTGCTTTGGTTGGAAGACCAAAATCAACGGCGTATCTGCCTCACCTCAAGAATCACCTGCCTCAGCATCTCCAGTACTAGTATGTTCTGCCTCACCTCCAAGATCATCTGCCTCAGCATCTCCAGCAAACTTCTGGAGGTTCTTTTTCTCTCACTAACCTCCCCCAGTCTCTCCAGCACTGCAGCTTCCTCTCCAGTGTGCAAGCCAATCAAACTAATAAAGGTAAGGAATTGTTCTACTCGTTGTTATTGATAGGTATTTACATTAAATCATGTGGTATTTTTCAATGTTCCGACTTACGCTGAAAATCGTGTTACGATGCATCGTAAGAACGGATCTACGTCGTAACTCGAGGACCCCCTGTACTAGTTTGGGTAATTTCCTGGAGTCTTCCTGGTTCTCTCTCATGTAAGAAGACACTGGCGACATGGGAGTCACTGGTGAGAATGAATCCAAAAAATTTGCAACAAACAAAACAGCAAGGCTTTGTATGCAGTGAGAGAAGACTCTCTATCCTCCTCTTCTCTTTCCTCTTCTTCTTCGGCTGAAGGAATAGGTGATTAAGTTCTCTATAGGATGAACCGGGAGCACTGCAGACTGAATAAAAGCCCAAAATGCTGTCTAACTTGTTCTGGATGGCTGAAAAAGAAGGATCGGGGGCAGCCATCACCTGAGATCCTATCAGTAAGACCGAAGCTGAAACTGATGACATGGACTGTCTGAGAGCTTCATACTGATCCATCTGTGCACCTGGTTACATGTACTGTGGATGCTTGGGTGCCAATGGACGCTCGGGCGCTAGTGAGCACTCGGACGCTAGTGGACTCTTGGGCGCTAGCGGACACTTGGGTGCTAGTGACATTCGGGCGCTAATGGACGCTCGGTCACAACTGTATTCCTGGGCGCCAATGGACGCTCGGTCACAACTGTATTCCTGGGCGCAAATGGACGCTCGGGAGCCAAAGGTTGCTCTGGCGTGCAGGCAAACTGTGGTGCCAATGGGTGCTAACAGAGTCATGGGTTCTTGCCTGCTCCCGACTTCTCTTGAATTACTCGTCGTTCCAGAGTCGTAGAAAACCTCTGAGCCGATGTGCGCTCATACTCCGAATGCTGAACCTGTATCTCAGAAGTCTGGTGAATTACAGGAGACTGGTGGGAGCCTTACCTGTCCTTCAGCATTAGAGGTGTGGACAGGTGCTGAAAGTCTGCCAGAGGAAGACCGCCAGATGACTTTGACTTAGAGGATGGATCCTCTCATTACGACGTCCTCTCATGCGATATCCTGAGAGAATCTCTCTGGAGTCACAAAAACTACACGAAGGCTGTTCTTTTGGAAAAAGGCTAGCCTTTTTACAGGGGGACTGGAGAGGGAGAAAACTTACAAGCCCTCCTTCAATGGACAGGACTCTTCATGGCATCGCCACTGGCACTGGGAGAGGACTTCCCAGAGCTGGAAGCACTAGACGAAAGAGGTACTCATTTAGAGACGCCTTTCCAATGGCTATCTGTTGCGATCTGGGATTTGTCAACAGAATCGCTTGCTCGTGCGCAGACTCCACTAACCTCCCTTGGGCTACCAGTATGCCTCCTCCCAGGTTCTGGGGAGTTTGACAGGGACCTTGCCTAGGAGAATCAGTGGGCCGAACAGCCACCTCCTTCACAACACTTGCACTTGCACTCACTTCACCACTTACCTTGTCCATTAGGGTTTTCACGGACACTCCTGTTTATTTTCTCCATTGCTTGAAGCATGATTCAAAATTTTTTTATCTAGTTTTGCCTCTAAATTGGCCACAGCATCGGGTACGGGTGTGAGAGAGCCAAGATTTAGACTAGGAATGACAGGGGGTCGGGAAGGTTCAGAAAGAGACAAATTATCATTAGACAATTCCTAACTAAGCTTTTAGAGCTTTTAGCTCTAGAAGCCACTTCTCTCTTTTTATCTCTCTCTAACTTGTTCGTGTAACTAGTCATGATCTTCCAAGTTCTTTGATCCCAATTAATACATTCTTCACATGTTTGATCTGGTGTACAAGTCTGCCCCCTACAACCCGTGCAAACTGAATGTGGATCATTACAAGCTTTAGTAATCCTAGTATTGCAGTAAAGTTACTGCAATACCTAATCCCAGATGTACTAGTGTCTGACATTTTGTAGACCAATTCAAAACTAGTTAATTTCAGTGCAAAAATTTTTAAAACTATTTATCTGAATTCCTAAATAGCTAATCGCCGAAAACAAAAGCTACCAATATTTTAAGAGTACTTCACCAAATAACTCCAACAATGAGCGACGGTAAAGAATTCCAAAAATCCCGTCGACTACTGAAACTGTGTTAACAGTATCAGCTGGCAGAAACAACTGATTTTTGTACAGTGCTTGTTCCTCATTCCCCCGATAGTGGGCGGGGGGGTATCACCTGACCAAATCAAACTAGCGCTACTGCGAATTTCAAAAATTCTAGCTGGCAATGGTTTTAGAAACTATAGCTATGTAACTACTTGGTAAGTTGCATACATAAAATTTTGGCAGAAAGATTTTAACTCATTTGTTAATTTTGTAAAATGTTCACACTGATTATCTTACTACAGGCAGTCCCCAGTTTACGAAGGTTTCAGCTTACGACCTTCCAAGGTTATGACGCTTTTCAATTATATACAGTAGTACCTCGAGATACGAAAGGCTCAACTTACAAAAAATCCAAGTTACCAAAGCAAAGACGAAAAATTTTACTGCTCTACATACGAAAAGTTTTCAAGATACGAAAGGTTTCTGAAAGTCCGAGATTCGCCCCATAACAATTTTGAAACTCGCCGCCGCAACGCAGTCCATCTTAGTTATAGTAGACTCGCCACCATCCTCCTGCTCTCCCATTGGTTCCTGATGCTAGCCAAGCCATGAATCCTTCTCTCTAATTGGACAGCATCCCTCCCATCATGCATCTTCTATACATACGTACTACGTGTTGGCGTGCTTTACCTCGGCCACTTCGCACCCGAAACTTTACCGTATGCAATCAGCATTTGTTCGCTCCAACAATTTCGTTTTAGTAAGTAAATTCGTTAGTGATTTCGTTGCAGTAGTACATATTATCGTGTTGTGCTATTATCGTGTGTGAGAACGTAACTTAATTACGTACAGTACATAGAGTCATGGGTCCCAAGAAAGTTGCTGAAGTTCACAGAAAGAAGAGAATGCTTTCTATGGAGACAAAAATGGAGATAATACAAAAGTATGAAGCTGGCTTGCAGTTGAGTGTGATCGCTAAGGAATACGGCCGAAATCCGTCGACGATAGGCACCATCCTTAAGCAGAAGGAAGCCATCAAAGCAGCGACACCTTCCAAGGGCGTCACTATTTGTCCAACAAGAGGAGCCATGTGCATAATGAAATGGAAAGGCTGCTTCTTGTATGGATCTAGGACAAAGAAATCGATGGCGATACGATAACCGAGACGGCGATCTGCCAGAAGGCCAGCGCTATTTTCGGCGATTTGATTGCCCAAGCCAAAGATGACGGCGGAGAGGGGACATCAACGGCAACCCAGAGTTCAAGGCTTCTCATGGGTGGTTCGAAAAATTCCGTAAACGGACTGGCATCCATTCGGTGGTGAAGAAATTGAAATTACGCAAACTATAAAAAAGTAAAACGAAATGTAAAAATCAAAAAAAAAAAGACAAAATAAATTTTATTTTAAGTTTTTTGTAAGGTTAAGTGTTACAGTTTTGTTAATGTGTTTTGTAAAGTTTAGTTTGTTTTTTGACATTTTTTTATGTGTTTCGTAAAGTTAAGTGTACGTATCTGCCGTTTGTCCTCCTCCTCCTCCTCTGCGTTACAGTAATAATATTTCTTGTACACTAATATACACTTTATTTACAGGTTTTGGATTTTTATTCTTATTAGGTATTGAATGGTCCAATTGTTGTAGTATTTCATTGTTTATAGGTCAATTTAGCTTTATTATAAAATTTAATGGGGTGTTTTTGGAGGGCTTGGAATGGATTAGCCATTTTACATGTAAATGTGTTCTAAGATACGAAAAAAAAAAACTCATTATACGAAGGCCGCCTCGGAACGGATTAATTTCGTATCTCGAGGTACTACTGTATATTCATCCAAATTTTATTTCCAGGTTTATGACGCATATTCCAGGGCTACAACGCTTATGAGCCAGTGTGACAGAAGAAATATGACTCCAAAAAGGCAAAATACATAATCAATATTTGAAGGGATTTTATGAAAAATGCAATAAAAATGCATTTCACGTAGTTTGTAATACACTCAAAGCATTAAAAGTAGTTTTCTTAGGATTTAACCAAATTTTTAATGATGTTCCGGCTTATGACAATTTTTGGCTTACGACGTGTCTCAACAACGGAACCCGTGTTGTAAACCATGGACTGCTTGTATTTACAAGGAAACCTCTGTTTAAAAGGGTTGCCATATCTTAGCCCTTCTTAACCTCTTCATTACGAAAGTTTGTTTGGGGAGGTAGGCGGGTTACCACCATTCAAGTCTACTACACCGCCCCGGGTGCATAAAGGTGGTACGTAAGTACCACCAAAACTCTTTTCAGATAGGGACTTCCAATCATTCTGTAATTTTCGGTTTGAAGAGTTTGGAGAACAAAATAAACAGTATGGACAACGATGCAGACGTATGATGAACCCAAAAAAATATTATTACTGCTTATAGTAGTGTGTAGGTGACAGATGAACTGCGTCTCAACAAAAATTCACAAAACCGGACAAGCGTAAACATGTAATAACTTCTACCCAAGTATAAAACCAGTTGCATCATCATTTACTGTATTTATTTATTTATCCACTTATTACATTTTACAAATAAAAGATATGAACACCAGATAAATAAAGGTAAAAATAAAGCCTAATAGTAACTTTATATATAAAAAAACAAACCAGAGAAAAGCGAAAAAAGCGATTTTTTCTGAGGACAAGAAACTTGAAAAATTAGTTTAGATACCCCTAAAGTTGTTTTCTGTGATGAAACTAATCTTAGAAAACGTAGAAAATGACATCGACCAATTTGTGAGAGATATATACTAATAAAATTTGCGATTTCCATATTTATTGGCGGGGCTTTTGCTTTATTGTTGTTCTTTTTTTTGTTATTACGTGCTTATTTACTGTTCTATTTTGATAATACTTTATGTGCATGTTCCAGGTGGATATACCAACATTCTGTAAGACTGAATTTCTATTCAAGACTGTAGTTTTTCTCACGAACACCAGTGTCCCTTGTACAAGGGACACTGAGTTTCACATTTTTTTCATAAAATCATTTTTTTATTTTCCCTGTAGGATGATAAAACTCACAGAGAATATGTGTTATTATAGTGCTAATAATACCTGATAATTTCATTAGCCTGTCTTGATTAGTGTATTTTTGGCAAATATTTTTACGATCGGCACCCCTCCAAACTCGAGTCACTACCGAGAGATTCAGTTCGGCAGCGAACGCAATGTTTACATTCTGCTCACCCACCCGTAAAGAAGGGGTTAAAGTGGTACAAGCCCCCCTCACCCCCACCCCAGACCTTCAAAAACAAATCTACAATTAAACTTACCTAGACCAAATGACTCCAGTGGCTGCTAGAGCTCCAGACTGGCTTGGTGACAACTTTTCTGCTGGGCGCGTTCAAATCACCCAGGCCAGCAATGACAAGACCCTAGAAAAGTACGTAAACACATAAGATAATTAATCTTCTCTAAAGGGCAGCAAGAAACAACCATGCATATAAGAATTGTTCCTCATGTGGGATAATCAGGATTGTGTTTAAATACCAGAAACAAAAATGACTGACATTCTGCATTTCACATATTTTCTCTACTCATAAAGTATGTACTTGCAGATATTTAAGAACTCAAGACTTACCTGTGTAGATGAATGTGATAGGATGATGATGAGTATCCCGGGTAAGCGAGAGTATAAAGAGAAATTTGGGTATGAAAGCAGAATGGAATATGGGTAGAGAAAGTTGACCCTTAAACGCCGAAGCGGTAAAAAAAAAATTGTCTCCTCCCGTGTGCCGGAGGTGTTTCAGAGTGAGCGCGGAAGCGGAAATAATATTTTTTTTAAAACTCACAGCCCGCTTAGTTTTCAAGATTAAGAGTTCCTTTTTGGCTCCTTTTTTTTGTCATTGATTGAAGTTTAGTATGCAAACCATCAAAATGAAAAAAATTATCACTATCATATATAAATACTGCAATATATGATAGCGCAAAAATGAAATTTCATATATAATTGTAATCAAATCGCGCTGTGCGCAAAACGGTTAAAGGTAACAAGTTACTTTTTTCGTTGTAATGTACACTAAATTGCGATCATTTTTGGTATACAACACATTGTAAAACAATAAAAGCACCACAGAGAAAAAATTATTCACAAAATAATGCATGAATTCGTAACGCACGGACGTAAACAAATATTTTTTCCAAAAATTCACCATAAATCTAAATATTGTCCTAGAGACTTCCAATTTCTTTCAAAATGAAGACAAATGATTGAATATTAACTAAACTGTAAGAGTATTAGCTTACAAATGCAGTTTTTGACCATATCTGACGAGTTAAGTTGACCAAATGTCAATTTTTTTTATATATTTTTTTTTATATGCAATTATTTCGGAAATAAGAAAAGCTACAACTTTCAAATATTTTTCATTTTATTCTACATGAAATTGCACACATTTTCATATATAAAACTCTATGAAATGCCTAATATGATATGGAGGAAATATTCCGAGAATGGGGCGTACGCATTTAGGAGATTTTTGTGGCGGAGAATCCGCGCGCGGAGGGAAGGAAATTTTTTTTTTTTTTTGTTTTTTTTTTTTTTTTTTTTAAATTCACCATAAAATCTAAATATTGTGCTAGAGACTTCGAATTTGTTTCAAGATGAAGATAAATGACTGAAATATTACTAGACTGTAAGAGTTTTAGCTTACAATTGCGCTTTTCGACCATTTCGGTAGAGTCAAAGTTGACCGATGTGGTTTTTTTTTCTATTTATCGTGATTTATATGCAAATATTTCAAAATGAGAAAAGCTACAACCTTCAATTATTTTTTGTTGTATTCTACATGAAATTTTGCACATTTTCATATATAAAACTTTATGTAACGGCTAATTTTAAAATGGTGCAAACATTACCACAATCGCACGTATGATTTTTTCAGAAGAGTTACCCCCGCAGAACGTAAAGAAAGTTTAATTTTTTTTCATAAATTCACCATAATCGAAATATTGTGCAAGAGATTTCCAATTTGTTGCAAAATGAGAAGGTAAATGCTTGAATATTACTAGAATATAAGCGTTTAGCTTACAATTGCGTTTTTCGACCATTTCGGTAGAGTCAAAGTTGACCGAAGGTTGAAAATTTGTCACTTATCATTTTTTTATATGAAAATATTTCAAAATTGATAAAAAGCTACAACCATGGGTTGTTATTAGTTGTATTGTGCATGAAATTGCGCACATTTCCATATATAAAACTTGATGTAACGGCTAATTTAAAATGGGTGCAAACATTACCACAATCGCATGTATTGATTTTTTTCAGAAGAGTTACCGCGCGGACGTAAGGAAAAGTTTTTTCATAAATCACCATAAATCGAAATATTGTGCTAGACTTTCAATTAGTTGCAAAATTAAGGTAAATGATAGAATATTTACTAAAATATAAGTGTTTTTTAGCTTACAATTTGCGTTTTGACCATTTCGGTAGAGTTAAAGTTGACGAAGGCTGAAATTTTGGCATTTATTGTATTTATATAAAAATATCTCAAAACTGATAAAAGCTACAATCATGAGTATTTTTTTGTTGTATTCTACATAAAAAGCACACATTTTCATATATAATACTCCATGTAACGGCTAATTTAAAATGGTACAAAAATTATGTCAATGTGACGAAATAATTTCGAGATGTCACAGATACTTTTTAGTCGGCCAAGAAAGAAATTCGCGCTTGCGCGCCTGCGTAACGATTGTAAACAAAAACAACACCCCGATCCGTGAACTCCCAGCATCCCCCAAGGCGTGTGATTCAAAAGTTTTCGGCTGTAGGCCTATAAGTATTTTTCCGCGAATTAAAAAAAAAATTTTTTTGAGTCGACGTATGGTACGTCCATTCGGCATACGGGAGACATTTTGACTCGACGTTTAATACGTCCATTCGGCGTTTAAGGGTTAAAAGGATACTTGCAGATACATGTGGTCATTAGTGTTTTGAGTAGATTATAATAAAAAGGGACTTCGGGTTGTGTCCCATTTCCAATAGGGATGAGTTACATACTTGCTAGAAAGTATATGCCCAAAGAAAATTCTAGGTACAAGATATGAAGAGCGATTTGGGCAAAAAATGATATAAATACTGCATATTCAAGACAGTCCTTTTGCCATTTTTTTCCTAAAACTACTATACAAACCTTTAGTTGTTTGCATGCATATGCCATTACAGCTTGGTTTGGACTTTGAACTCAGTTAACAAGGTATGTACCAGTAATTAACCCCTAGGATGGGAAGGATCTTTTGATCCCAAATAACTGTATATGAAAGTTTCCAGTTTGGACCTATGACTGTCATTTAACACAATATTTGAACGTGTATGGGGGTGAATGTTCCCATCACTTGCATGGCAATAAAGGACTATTTGGCAATGCTTACACCTCAGCTCAGAATACAAGGGAGATCAGTATGACTTCGCATTTCATGGGGAATATACATCTCCCCATCCCAGTACATGTACAGTATTCCCCCTGTATTCACGGGGATGCGTACCCGACCCCCCAACCCCAGCGAATACCTAGAATCCGCGAATAGTTGAAACCTCAATACAAACACTCACAAAACTGCCTATGTATTTTTGTTAGTGAAACTCAAGAAAAACTCACTAAAAATGTTTATGTATTCTTTTTAATAGTTAAACACAAAAAAGTGCATTTTATGATGAAATTGATGAAAAGTAATTTTTATATATCTGCTGGGTAAGTTTTCATGTACAAAAAATAATACGAACATGCGAATTTCCTTTGAATAATAGGTAGATATGTTCTGAAGAGAAATTTGCGAATAGTACATGAGTCTGCGAATCCAAAGTGCACGAATACGGGGTCCACTGTATATTATCTGCCCATAAATATACTCTGGGATTGCTGTTGGTTTTAGTTCCCATATTTACACTATTATGTCAGCTCTACTGTAATTGTAATTTTGCAACATACGGTAGGACAAAAAATTATTAGAAAGAACATGTATAATTCAATAAAATGTAATCTCAAATATTTTACCATAAATAGTAGTATACAAGGAGTCGCCGGTTATAGGCAATCCAGTTTTATTGTGCTTGTCTAGCGCCATAAAATTGGCAATTTATGGTGCCATAACGGGCGGAGGCATAGGTATCGGTGTCATAACAAGCCTTAAGGTGCGCCATAAGGTGCTAATAATGAGTTATGGCGCCATAACATACCTAACAGAAGTGCCATAATGGGGCTTATGGTGCTGATAACTGGTCATCAAAATCACAATTTCGGTTAATGGCCGTTTTCGCTTATCAGCACCCCTCCAAGAACAGAACCCTGCCAATAACCGGGGACTGCCTGTACTAGGAAATTGTTGCCGATTTTAGCTCTTATCTGTTATATGTGAGCTGTGATCATATTTTTACAAAATAAAATGTAAAAAGTTTTAGAAAGTCTGCTTAATTTGCTAAAATTAGCATAATTTTATGAGTTCATGGAAAACATGTCCCACACAGGGTTGGAAATATTTGCTTCCAACTTATAATGAAAGGTACAGAAAATTTTTTTTAATTTTTCCTTATACCATGTGCATTTGCAAACCTTTCTTTATCCACTGATGTTTTAATTTTTAAATTAGCAGACTTTCATGTTAGCCCAGTCTTCCTGTGTTAAATGTATATTTCAGCTGACATGTAAGCTTAATGAAGGCAAAGTGAGTGAGTGGCTTGATACCACCCACTCACTTGTCAATAACCAATCCCTCTTTCATTTGGCAAGAGACAAATGTGAAAATGGTTAGAAGTGCGAGTATAACAGACTTCAGGCTTTATTATATACAAAAAAAGGTGAATTATCTTGAAATTTGTATTTAACCTAGTAAGAAAAGGTTTTGTTTCACAGAATAAGTACTGGCACTGCTGAAAGAATCAACCTGAGTTTATTTGTCTCTGCCATGTCCTAAACAGTCCATGCCTAAGGTGAGACTCTGATAAGACAGTCTATCACCATGAAAAAAAAAAAAAAAAAAAAAAAAAAAAAAAAAAAAAAAAAAAAAAAAAAAAAAAAAAAAAAAAAAAAAAAAAATGCAGCATTCCTGGTCAAATGTGGTAAGCAGGAGGAGGGCTGTAACCTCCTGTAGTCTGGCATTAATGTCAGAGGTGGATAGGGAAGCCTGTGCAAGAGTTAGTTCACCCCACTTCAAACTCTTTTATAAAATGCTAATATCTTTCCTGTAAAAGAATGGAATCTAGGGGCAGCATCATCATCCAGGAATTAATGACAATGCTCTACCCAACCCCCTTTGTTAAAGAGAAGAGAGAGAGAAAACACATCGCCAGACCTAACTCATCACAATAAGTGCTTGTCCCACAAAATGATTTGTTTTTTTTCCTTCATCTGTCTGGCAGGTATGAACATGGTTTGGGCTGTCTCTATAGTTAAGAAGTGGGCACCAAGGGGGGAAGGAGAGGGAGGGAAAGTGACCTAACCATCCAATATCCACTCTCCTCAAAGCTAAAGCCAACAATGAACTTTTCAAACTCTCCTGTTGTACAGTACTTGACAGATATTAGGCCGCTTAGTGTCAAGCAGCCTAATATTTTTGTATTTGAAGGACGGAAAAGTTGGGAAGAAATTTCCTAACATGCATTAGGCTGCCTACAGCATGAAGAGAATGGGTTGGGGCTTCGACATTGACAAGGAGAGAGCAATAAAGTGCTTTATTGCCCCCGTGACCTTAATATGGGCCAAGACAATTATTTGAGTCAACAGATAATAGCAGATATGTCGTTGAAACAATCTGGCCTTAAAACAAGGCAGATATCGGATCAGCTGGTTGTGAGGAGGTGTTGAGTTCGACACTGAGTTGCCAGATTTAACAAAGGTGGCAACCATGAGATTACGTCTCAGAAAAATCTCCTTGGTATGCCTAAGAAGACTTCTGATTGAAGTTTGACTCTTCTCAAGCGTCAATTAGAAAGTAATTGACACTTGAGAACAGTCAAACTTTGATTAGAGGTCTTCTTAGGCATACCAGGGAGCTTTTTCTGAGATGGAATCTCATGGTTGCCACCTTCATTAACCCTTACTGGACAGGTAAGTATATCAATATACTGCTCCTCAGGCCGGGTACCATAAACTTTGAGGTTGGCCAATTTGTGGAAAAAACACATATCAATGGAAAGAGGAAGATATGCAAATGTACATGGTGAAAGAAAAAAAATTCTAACCACTTTTCCCTACCTTCCGCGAGAAGTCGAAAATGACTATTTACAACCCCTTGTGGGGCCTCTTTTACAAGACAATAGTAAATGTTATAAACTTACGTTTTTTCTAATAAATAAATATACTTTATTTTGTAAAATTTTAATTACTGCTCACACAATATCAACCTACATATTATCATAACAGACAAGAAAAAAAAAACCCCACAGCAATCCCTTGGTATATTACGAGCAAATTTACAATAAAGATGTCATGTGAGAGAGAGACCCAGAACATTCCCCCTTCAAGTCTCAAGCAATGCTGAAGTCCTGAGATGCCCACACTCGTGATCTTAGTCAGTATAAAAGTTGCCTTAAGTGAATTTATGGGCTATTAAAGTACTACACCTCTTTCCTGCCCTTTTCTTATCAATTCAATGATGTGTAATACAGTAGTGCCTCAGGATACGAAATTAATCCGTTCCGAAGCGGCCTTCATAACTTGATTTTTCGTATCCAAGAACTACGTTTTACATGTAAATTGCCTAATTCCGTTCCAAGACTACAAAAAAAAACACACAGTAAATTTTATAATAAAGCTAAATTGACCAATAACAATGAAATACAACAATTTCGACCATTCAATACCTAACCTAACTGTGATTACCTGTAAATAAAGTGTATTAGTGTACAGGGTACAACAAATACCGTACGTACGTAAATATGTAGTAAAATGTGGAACCTTATCTTTCGAGTGAGGCGATGTCCAAAAGTGGCAGCAGAGGAGGAGGACAAATGGCAGAAAACATGAACACTTAACTTTATGAAACATTAAAAAATGGCAGAAAACATTAACACTAAACTTTGCGAAACACATTAACAAATGGCAGAAAACATTAACACTAAACTTTACAAAAAACTTAAAACTAGATTTTTCCCTTTTTTTTTTTTTTTTTTTTTACAAAATTTCAAATTTCTTCACCACTTTCAATTTTTTTTGTTTTTTCCGTATCACTTGGATCTTCCTGTTTGCTTATTACTAAAGGCCTCTTAAAAACTAACTATCCAAGGAAGATTGCTTCTGCTGCTTTTCAAAATGTTCCTGAAACGACTCGGGCAAACGCCATCAGCAAGAGAACTCTTCTTGAACGACGTTATGTTGCATGGCCTCCAACTCCTTCGTAAGCTCCTCTTGGTGCTCCTCGAGAAGGTCATTGATGTCGTCCTCATCGATGATCAGCCCCATGGACTTGCCGAGTGCAACGATCTCATCAAGATCTGGTTGCAAAAGTTTTAGGATCATCAACTGTTTCCTGAATTTGCATCAGCTTCGACCCACGTTGAATGCCTTGAAGTCTTGGGCGGATACAGCATCAGGCCAGAGTTTCCTCCATGAAGAATTCAAGGTTCGCCTCAAAACCTCCTGCCAAGCTGATCGATGAGTCAGATGCATATCATGACATTGAAATGCTCCTTCCAAAATTCACGCAAGGTGAGGTTTGTGGTATTGGAAGATAAAGAACCTTGAAGAAAGAATACTCCGCTTGGATATCTTCCTCGAGGCCAGGAGGGTGAGCAGGGGCATTGTCCAACAACAGCAGACATTTCAGAGGGAGGCGCTTCTCTTCCAGGAATTTCTTCACTGTCGGGTCGAAATGACAATTTGTCCAAAAATGACAATTTGTCGAAAATTGCATTTTTTCCTAACTATACAAACCTGAGGTCCTTTACAATAGAAATAGCTAGCGGCAGCTGGAACGGTCGTAAGCTTCGAACAAGGGGAGAACGGTAGTTAACTGCTTGTCCGATCGTCGCGCGCCGCGCGACTGGGAGGTAAACAATCACTTTTGCTTTTGGCCCATGCAAAATACGCAGAGTGAGGGGTGGCATGAGGAGGGACTTTATGTTAAAGGACCTCAGGTTTGTATAGTTAGGAAAAATGCAATTTTCGACAAATTGTCATTTGTTCCGATACGTTAATACAAACCCTCGGTCCTTTAACAATAGGAAGACTCACTTCTTGGTGGGAGGAATCTGAGTCTTTTGATGAACAGACTGGTGTTCGTCCATCCTGGAATGCCTCCCTGGTCGTAAGAGCGAGGGAGGGATCCAAGCCTCTGTCCGATTGATCGGGGTGTGCACCGCAGGATCAATGGTCAGACCTCTGGGCCGAGTACTAAGAGAGAGGCAAGCGTATCTCTTCGTACCAGCAAGCAAGAACTTGTTCCTGTTGCAAGAGGCAACATAAAGTATGGGTTGTCTCAAGCTGGCATCCACTTCCTCCCCCTTGTTGGAGGAAGTGGTGGATATACGCTCCTATCCCTAGTGAAAGGGATAGGATGGGGCTCTGTTGAGTAGCTCACCTGCATCTTGTCCTTATCCAGCAGGGTGACGACCGTGTCCCTCTAACCACAGGTAGAGGGGAAGAAAAGATGGGAAGAGGAGCCAGTCA
>NC_061104.1:29345409-29395409 GCF_015104395.2 Macrobrachium nipponense
CTCCTAATCATTCAAGAGCGAAGCCAAGGATTGGAAATAAGACTTTTTTGGCTAGAAATCCCAAAGAAAACGAACAAACTGCATTCCCCTGTGGGAGACCCACTTTTGTGTTGAAGGTGTGGATCTTCCTTATCCTTTTTGGTGTGGGTATGCTTACTAGAAAAAGTTTTCCTAGTTAAATCCCTTAGAGAGATTGAACTCTAGGGCTCAAAATGTGGGCTTGCCAACCATTTCAGAACCACATCCAGGTTCCAAGGTACCACCGCAACTTCTTTCTGTCTTGCGGTGTCAAAAGATTTAATCAATCTGATACGTACTGATTGGAGGATAAATCCATTCCCCCTGTGATGAAAGACAGAACTTAACATAGCTCTATAGCCCCTGATAGTTTGAAAGATGGACCACTTCACTTGATATATTTTATCAGAGGTGCGCTGCCTGCAACTGGCGACAGCTTGTGAAGCTGGTCTTGAAAAGCCCTTCTTGCGTAGGAGCTTCCTGATAGAAAAAACCCAGTCAGGGCCAGAGAAGACAACTCCAGATGAAACCACCAAAAGATGTTATTTTCACGATAAAATAAATTTTTGAACATACTCACCTGGTAGTTATAAATATAGTTTATGTCCCCGACGTCACGGCAAAATTTCAAAACTCGCGGCAATCACCGATTGGGTAGTCAGGTGCACCACCTGTGCGCCCTCTACCCAGGTACGTAGAACCGTTCCAACTATTCCTCAGATCTTCCATGCCCATAGTCTCTAGAGGGGAGGAGGGTGGGAATTAAATTATATATAACTACCAGGTGAGTATGTTCAAAAATTTATTTTATCATGAAAATAAAATTTTAAAACATCTAACTCCCCTGGTAGTTATATATATAGCTGATTGACACCTTTGGTGGAGGGTCAGAGGACCAAGGCTATCATCGCTTGGAATTGACATAAGAGTTAAATAAAAACAAACTTACGGGTTTGTACCTGTTAAGGAAGCTGACTTCAATGATATCCTGCCTCATTATGTCTGCTTTCCTTATGAGATCCAGCGATCCTCTCAGGGGGCTGAAGACCTCTTGGAGACTGTCAACCAGTCAAACCTCTATGTGACTAAACTCCCTACAATACCCTTGTTCCGGGCGCTACCAAAGAACAAGTTGACCACCTGACTAAGGATCAATGATTGTGGAAGACTGCGTCCAGTCTCCACAAACAACCATGAAAATTTCAATAGTCCCAAGGTAAGAACAGAGTATTGGTATATGTGGTTTTTTAAGGAGTAGTCCCTTCTCCTGTTACTGAATGAGCTGCTACAAACGGACCCAGTGTGTAGCAGTCATCATACAAAGTCTGCACTTGTGTAAGATAGTGTGACGCAAACACTGACTTGCTTCTCCAGAAGGTTGCGTCCAGGATATTCTGAAGGGATCTATTTTGTTTAAAAGCTACCGAGGTTGCTACGGCCCTAACCTCGTGAGTTTTAACTTTTAGTAGCTTGAGATCCGCTTCATTAATTGCTGAATGCGCTTCCCTAATTAATTGCCTTATAAAAAAAGGATAACGCATTCTTTGACATTTGCAGAGAGGGCTTTTTGACAGAGCACCAAAGCCCCTCTGAATTGCCACGTAATTTTTCCGTTCTTTCCAGGTATGTAATGCCTCAAGGCCCTTACCGGACAAAGAACTCTTTCTGCTTCCTCACCTGTGAGATCCAACAGGTTTAGAATTTCGAACTATTTGGGCCAGGGCTGAGTAGGGCGTTCGTTCTTCGCCAGGAATCCTAGCTGCAGAGAGCAGATAGCCTTGCCCTGTCTGAAACTTACAGCTTTGCTAAAGGCCTGGATTTCACTGACTCTTTTTGCTGTTGCTAGACTTATCAAGAAGAGAGTTTTCATGGTGAGGTCCTTAAATGATGTTTCTTGTAAAGGTTCGAACCTATCACTCATGAGAAACTCCAGAACTACATTCAAATTCCAAGCTGGTGAAGATTGTAGTTTCTCTTTAGTGGTCTCGAAGGATCTAAGAAGGTCTTGTAGATCCTTATTATCCGATAGATTCAGGTTCCTATGTCTGAAGACTGCTGCTAGCATGCTTCTATAACCCTTAATGGTAGAAGCTGAAAAGTTACGCCTCTTCTTAAGGTATAGCAGAAAATCTGCTGAGTCACAGAGGTACTGGAAGAGGAAACGGAGTTGTCCCTGCACCATCCTCTAAAAGTCTCCCACTTGGATTGCTATACCTTAATGGTGGAAGACCTCCTTGCTCTTGCGATGGCTCTAACTGCCTCCTTCGAAAATCCTCTAGCTCTTGTGAGTTTTTCGATAGTCTGAAGGCAGTTAGTTGAAGAGCTTGGAGGTTTGGTATACCTTTCCAAAGTGGGGCTGTTTGAGTAGATCTACTCCTAACGGAAGGCTTCTGGGGGTGTCCACAATCCATTCCAGTACCTCTGTGAACCACTAGAGTCATCCTGGTGCCTTCGTGAGACACGAACTTATGCATCAGTTTGTGTACCACTTTGAATGGCGGGAAGGCGTACACATCTAGATGATCCCAATTCATGAGGAACGCATCTATGTGGATTGCCTCGGGATCTGGGATTGGAGAGCAGTAAATCCCCATCCTCTTCGTTTGTGCTGTGGCGAAGAGGTCTATGCATGGGCAACCCCAGGTTTGCCACAGGTTCTTGCAGACTTCCTGATGGAGAGTCCACTCTGTCGCCAAGACTTGATGTTTCCTGCTCAGGATGTCTGCCCTTACATTCTTCTCCCCTTGAATGAAGAGCGTCAATAATGTCACGCTTTTCTGTTTCGTCCAGAGAAGAAGCTCTCTTGACGTCTTGTAAAGGGACTCGGAGTGGGTTCCGCCTTGTTAGTTGATGTAGGCCAACGCCGTCGTGTTGTCGGAGTTGACCTGCACCACTTTGTTGTGCACTGCACTTCCGAACTCCTTGAGAGCCAGAAAAACTGCAGTCAGTTCTTTCTGATTGATATGAAAGTTTTCCTGTTCTCTGTTCCAGGAGCCCGAGACCTCCAGCTTTCCCAGTGTTGCTCCCCATCCCAAGTCCAAGGTGTCGGAAAACAACACTAGGTCTGGGTTTCTCTGTTTTAGGGAAAGGCCTTCCTGAAGCTTGACGGGCTATCCACCACCGTAGATAGTCTTTCATGGAGTCTGAAACTGGAATACACTTTGTCTCTAGTGTCTTCCTCTTGTCCCAATGCCGATTGAGGGGGAATTGAAGAGGGCGAAGGTTCAGTCTTCCTAAGGAGACAAACTGTTCTAGCGAGGAAAGGGTCCCCAGCAGACTCATCCATTCCCTAACGGAGCACTTCTGTTTCCTTAGGAATTTTTGCAACTTTTCCAAGGCTTGTTTCGTTCTCAATTCGGACGGATAAGCCCGAAAAACCTGACTCTGAATCCTCATACCCAGATACATGATTTCTTTGGATGGGATCTTGAGATTTTTGAAGGTTTATCAGAAGGCCTAGGTCTTCCGATAACCGAATCGTCTTGTTAAGGTTCTCCAGACAGCAGGTGTAGGAGTGTGCTCTGAGAAGCCAGTCGTCCAGATACAGCGAGGCCGATACGATTTCTGTGTAGCATTCCTGCTACGTTGCTCATCAGCCTCGTGAATATTTGAGGGGCGGTGTTTAAGCCGAAGCAAAGAGCTTGAAATTGGTACGTTTCTTCCTTGTAAACGAACCGAAGGTACTTCTTGGAGTTCGGGTGGATAGGGACGTGAAAGTAAGCATCCTGAAGATCTAACGAAACCATCCAGTCGTCTTGTCTGACTGCGGCTAGAACTGATTTTGTTGTCTCCATCGTGAATTTTATTTTCTTCACGAAAACATTCAGGGCACTCACGTCCAGTATTGGTCTCCCTCCCCCCGAACTCTTGGGAACCAGGAATAAGCGGTTGTAAAACCCTGGAGACTCCAGATTCTGAACTCTTTCTATTGCCTCCTTCTGAAGCAACATAGAAACCTTTTGCTGTATTGCTTGGATCTTGGTTTCCTCTCTGTATCTCGCTGACAGATCGATCGGTCTTTCTGCTAAGGGGGGTTTTTTCAAGAAGATCGATCAGTCTTTCTGCTAAGGGGGGTTTTTTCAAGAAAGGGATTTTGTATCCCTCCTTGAGAAGCTGAATCGACCAGGGATCTGCTCCTCTTTCCTCCCATGCTTGCCAGAAGTTGGAAAGTCTGGCTCCCACTGCTGTCTGAAGAGGATTGTTGTCAGACTTTGTTTCGCCCTTGTCTGAAGCCTCTTTTCTTAGAAGCTCTTGACACCGGTCTTGTGCTCCCTCTACTGAGGGATCTACCTCGAAAGGGCAGAGAAACTCGAGGTAGAGGTTTAGATTCTTTGAGTTTCTGAGCACTGAAACTTGATGGTAAGACCTTCCTTGCTGCCTTTGTCATAAGATCTTTAGTTGCCTTTTGAGTTAAGGCAGAAGAGACTTCCTTTACCAATTCTTGAGGGAAAAGACGAGTGGAAAGGGGGCAAAAAGTAATTCCGCTTTCTGAATGGGTGTGACCCCATTCGAAAGGAAAGACACAATTTAGCCTTTTCCTTCAAGATTCCCTGCCGAGAAAAGAGCAGCAAGTTCGTTAGATCCGTCTCGAAGAGCTTTGTCTATACACGACATCAGATGAACTAGTTCTTCCGTGTCGGTAGATTTGGAGGCTTCTAATTTCTTCCCCAACGATCCCAGAGTCCAGTCTAGGAAATTAAACACCTTGAAGGCTCTAAAAATCCCTTTGAGGAGGTGGTCCATCTCAGAGGAAGACCAAAAAACCTTCGTCTTTCCCATGGCCGTCCGACGAGAAGCGTCCACAAGACTGGAGAAGTCCCCATGAGAAGAAACGGGAACTCCCAGACCGAGAGCTTCTCCAGTATCATACCAGATGCTAGATCTGGATGCTAATCTGGCTGGAGGAAATGAGAAAGCTGCCTTTCCTTGGTCTCTCTTCGCGTCCATCCATTCCTTCATGATCTTCAATGCTCTCTTTGTAGAACGTGACAACACCATCTTTGTGAAGTCGGACTCCTTAGATGTCTTCCCTAGAGTGAACTCTGAAGGTGGGGAACGAGGGGCAGCTGGAAAAAAGTTATCCAGAAAAAGTTCTGTAAAAACTTTCATTAGTCTTTTCAAGTCCGACGAAGGCTGTAAATCTCTTTGATTTTCTTCGTCGGACAAGTCTTCCATCGGACCAAAAGGAGAAGGGGGGGGAGTCATCCCTCCCCTCTTCCGATCGACCCATAACTGACGTCGCTATGTCATGTTTCGTCGGTGTTTTCGAAGAAAATTCATGTCGCCTGCAAGTGTCCTGGCGTCGAGAATCATGACGCTCGGCCTCTTGGTGTCGAACTTCTTGACATTCGGCGTCATGTTGATCAAGTATTTGACTTTCGGCATCTTGGCGTCCAGCCTCTTAATGTCTGGCGTCCTGGCGTCCAGCTTCTTGACGCTCGGCGTCCCGCCTTTTGATGCTCGGTGTCCTGGCGTCCAGCTTCTTGATGCCTGGAGTCTTGGCGTCCAGCATCTTGACGCCTGGTGTCCTGGTGTCCAGCCTCTTGACGCTCGGCGTCCAGCCTCTAGACGCTCGGCGTCCAGCCTCTAGATGCTCGGCGTCCTGGCGTCCAGCAACTTGAAGCCTGGCATCCAGAATCTTGACGCTTGGCGTCCTGATGTTGACGTCTGGCGTCCAGGCTCTTGACGCTCGGCGTCATGTTGATGAGAACATTGACGTCTGTCGTCTTCCTGGCATCCAGCTTTTAGAGGCATGTCGTCCTGGCGTCCAGTTTTTAGAGGCATGTCATCCTGGCGTCCAGCTTTTAGAGGCATGTCGTCCTGGCGTCAAGCTTTTCGTCCAAGCTTATGAGAAATGCTTTGCTTGGCGTCCTCTTTGTTTGTAGTAGGCTAATAAGCCTGCATTAAAGAAGAGAGCTTTTGCTGCAAATCTTGCAGTAAGGAAAACTGCGGAGCTTCTTGCTGCTGGGGACAGACTGGGGAAGCCGTAACTTCAATCTCTCTCTCTTCATCATGTTCGGCGAAAGACAAACGTCCTGAAGACGAACGCCAATCGGCAGGAAGAGCTGGAGCAAGAACTGAAGGCATCCACTCGTCCGATACTTCCTGTACTCCTACCAAAGACGACGGCCACCTGTGCGACATCTTGCGTCTTAGTTCGGTAGGAGAGCAAGCATCGGAGTCGAAAGAGAAACGTTCCGGAGTTGCTGCCGGCACCGAAGGCCTCCCCCGCTCCGATATTTCCTTGCCTCCTACCAAAGACGACGGCCGCTTGTGTGACATCTTGCGTCTTGGCTTGGTAGGAGAGCAAATATCGGAGCTGGAAGGGAAGCGCTCCGGGCTGCTCCAATGACTACATCCTGGCAGTTCTTGACGCTTGGCGTCCTGCTCTACTGGATGTTGTCTTTTCATGGGTCTAGATTTCGCAGTCTGACGCCATCCCCGTCTGGGTACTGCGTCGTCAGACGACGAAGAAAACACTTTAACCTCCAATGGCGAGGGTGAGCGTCCTGGGATTCGTCTACAGGTACGCTTGAGGGGAAGGCCGCTCGGGAGCTAAAACCTCTTGCCTCCCTTCGTCGGTCGACATTCCTTCTCACAGGGGTTGGTGAGCTTGGAACCGGTCTAGGACTAGGAGCACGACAGGTCCGAGCGGGCGCACCCTTCACTGCACTTGCACTTTTTATATTACTAGCCACTTTCAGATCTCTCACATCAGATCACAATTTCTCCCTATCCTCTCTAAGGGATTCTACCTGTTGTCCAAGGGCTTGAATGGCTGTCATCATGTCCTTTAATGTTGGACTCTTACCTGTTTCCGTAGTTGGATTTGGTACTGCTACAACATGTGAAGGATCAAAAGGTTCACTGATAGATAGAGAACTGTCTATCCCTTGACTATTCTTGGAGGAGTGAGACATAGTACTCTTTGCTCTCCTTATTCTATCCTTCTCTAATTTCCGCACATAGCGGTAATAATCAATCCATTCAGTTTCAGGCAAGTCCACACATTCATTACACCTATCACCCAACTCACAAACTTTACCTCTACATTTGGTACAAATAGAATGATTGTCTATAGAAGATTTAGCAAGCCGAGTCTTGCAACCTTTCACACACATTCTCACACTCGATGCAGAGTCAGTCATGTTGGGAATTATCAAAAGAGAGATCAAACAAGCAAGGGTCAAAACCAACAATATCCAAATAAGTCAAGAAAAATCCAAATCAAAAATCCAAATCAAGCGAAAGCCAAAGCCAAAGTGTACTTCACCAAATCAACTGCAAAAAACACGGGCTAAGCGAGCGAAGTTCCAACGATGTCACCGATAGCGGCGGCAGGGAAGATCTGAGGAATACTTGGAATGGTTCTACGTACCTGGGTAGAGGGCGCACAGGTGGTGCACCTGACTACCCAATCGGTGATTGCTGCGAGTTTTGAAATTCTGCTGTGACGTCGGGGACGTAAGCTATATATATAACTACCCAGTGAGTTAGATGTTTGAAATGAGGTTGTTTGAGCAGCCAAGTCTTTTGAGGTGGTAGTAGTTAGTAGTAGCCTTGGGAAATCTGCCAGCTCTATTAGAATCATGGAAACATTCTGGATCTGGAATTTGTTTATTTACCATGCCTGATCATACTCAAGAGGAGGAAAGGCTTAGAGATGTTTGTCCATCCACTCTTGTAGCACAGTATCTGTTGCCAATGCTAACAGCTCTGGGGACTGGGGAGCAGAATAGAAGTAGACAGTTCTGCTCCCCTTAACTGGTGAAAAGATCCAAGATAGGTGTTCTCCACAACTTGCAAAGATCCTGACACAATTGATAGCCTAGTGTCCATTCTGTTGGTAATACTTGCTTCTGGTGGCTCAGTTCATCTGTCAGAACGTTGAGTTTTCCATGGATGAATCTTGTCAGAAGGGTTGCTTGATTTTGGTCTGCCAAAAGCAGCAGACCTTTCACTACTTTGTAAAGGGAGAAAGCGTGTGTTCCCCCTTGGTTCTTTACGTAAGAAAGGGCAGTCATATTGTCTGAGTGAATTGTCACTACTTTGTTAGATACTTCCTTTGTGAAATGTTGATGTCTAAGGTGTACTGCTTTCAACTCTGACATTTAAATGCCAATTCTCTTGTTCCTCAGACCACTTTCCCAAGACTTCCTAGTCCTCTAAGCTCGATCCACAACCTACATTAGACACATCTGAGTAGAAGTCTAGGCTGGGGTTCCCTGGCAGGAGGGATTTCCCTTTAGAAAGTCTGGTTTTTACATTCCACTAACAAAGATCTGACTTTATTTCGGGAGTCACTGGAAACATTACTGAATCTGGGAACACTTCCTGTCCCAACTGATTACCAAGTATGTAATACTTCAGTGGTCTCATATGAAGTCTGCCCAGGTGAATGAACTGTTCCATTGACCATAAAGTTCCTAGGAGACTCATCCAGTCAGTCACTGAACACTGATTTAATAGGAGAAATTAGTCAACTGTCTTCAGGCACAACTCTACTCTCTTTGCAGATGGAGAAACCCGAATATTCCGATGGTCTATTATCATCCCCAAATATAGATGGAATTAATTGTGATTCCTGGGAGTTTATCATCAAGCCCAGCTCTCGGGCTAATAAAAGGATTTTATGGAGGTCCTCCGAACACTTTAATCCTGATTGGGCTCAACTCAAAGTAGCCAATCGTCGAGGTAGAGGGATATCCTTATTCCCATTAGATGCAGCCATTTCGCAAATGGGGCAAGAACTCTTTGTAAATACCTGTGGTGCCATCTAAAGACAAACACTGTGTGCAGATTTGGAACACTAAGTTCTTGTAGACAACATTAGAAACTTCCTTGATTCCTGGTGTATCAGAACGTGGAAATATGCATCCTGCATATTAATGGAGGTCATCCAATCTCCCTAGATAATGGATGACAGAATGGTCTGGTTTGTCTCCATCCTGAATTTTGTCTCTGACCCAAAGACATTCTGCTTTGGGCACTGCAAATAAGATGATTGTAAAAGCTGGGGGAGTTCACATTCTCTACTACTTCTACTGGCCCTTTTCCTACGAGATGAGATTTCTTCTGAAAGGGCTAAAGCCTTCTTTGAGGTTTAGAAGTAGGCTGTTAATGCCACTGGAGAGTTGGATAAAGGTGGCCTTTCTTTGAAGGGAATCGTGTACTCCTCCTACCAAACGTTGACTATCCATGGCTCTCCTCCTGTCTCTCCACTTCTTCCAAAAAAGTAGTACATAGTCAGGCCCGTACCGGAGTTCAGTGGACTGGATCTTCCTTTGTGTCCTGCAGCTTTAGACAAAGATTTCTTGATAGATCTGGAGATGAATCTACTTCCAGATCGAGACCTAGAGATATATCATTGTCAACTGCCATGAAAGAGCCACATCTGAAGGGGGAGAAATTGTCCTGGGCAGTTGTGTCGGCACTTTCTTAGGATGTCTGGATGATTGGGACTGAAAATCCTGCGTACTCTTTTTCGGGATATCTGAAGAAACCCCCAAAACTACGTCTCACAGGAAAAGATGTTGATGGTCCAAAGGTGAGAAAAGGAGGGCCAATTTCTGAAAAGAGGTCATGGCCTTAGAAGCGAAGGAACACCAAATTTCTCTCTTTTCCTATCCCTCATGAATTTACCTAAATGTGACTAACTTTTTCCATTTCTTAAAGTCTCAGTCTTTACACTCACTTACATCTTACTTCTATTGAACACACCTGTCCTTAGCAATCTGTGCACATACAGTGTGAATCATAACATTCTTTCGTCAGTCGAGTATTACAGCCCTTGCTGCAATACCTAAAGCTCGAAGAACTCGAGTCCAATAACATAGTCAAGTCCGACAATCATTGTAATCAGGAAAAAGTCAACAAAATCAAAATCAGCAATAATAATAATAATACTAGTGCCTAACCCTACCTAAATATGCCGTAAGGCTATACAGGCCAAGAATACTTCACCAAAAATGATGAAAATGTCAACCAAAAGAATGATTTTCAAAAAGCAGGAGTTAACAACTGAAATATATACAGCCAACAGCCAGAAGAAACAAATTGAAGCCACTTTTGCTAGTTGTTCCTCTCTTAATCCAAAAGTGGGTGGGGTCAGTCACCTAGCCACTAGAATATAGCACAGCCCATGAATTCTAGCTGCCAATTCTAGAAATGTTTAGCTATGTAATTACTTGGTAAGTTACTTATATAAAAAGTATGTCTAATATATGTTATGTTAAAATTTAAGTCTTAACTTAATTGTAATTTATGCGTATGCTATGTTTTGTATAAAAAGGCAAGGTTAGGGTAATAACTGGTGGTCAGGAATAGATTAGTAACCCATTTTTAGTTATTTCTTAAGGAAAAAATTTATTTGGATCTCGACTGCATCACATATCAACGCTTCTGGAACGGATTAACGTCAAGGTCCGGGGTTCTACTGTATATTGTACATTCAGAAACAGATACTTTTAAAGACATTTAAATGATGAAGGTTATCACCATTAAAACAGAAGTGAAGTAAGATACAAGGTCCTATGGTTATCTGGAAGTGTTTGATCTTTTGGAATAGATTCTGTCACTAAGACTTTGAATACTTAGCCACTACTGTACAGCACAAGTATTTCTCTAAAATACAGTCACTTGCTGTATAACTATTCCAACAGCTATCTTAGCTTGTTGTATTTAGCTTGTAGTCCTTGGCTAACAATAAAATGATCTACCTTATACTACTATATGACTACACATCACTTTTAAACTAAATGTTTTAAAAAGGTCATGACAAATTTTGATGCACCACACCATAAATTCTTGTGGTACTAAGAATTTAAGCCATTGATAAAAACTTGACTATATTTATCCTAAGGATAGTGGTACTTCTCAATATACAGTGGACCACCTGTATTTGTAGGGGATGAATAGCCGACTGCCTAGCCACCCCCCCAATGGCTAAAATCTGTGAAACTCCTAAAAAAAAAAATGCTTCAAACTGCCTATTTTGTTAGCTCAAACTCAAGAAAAATCCAATAAAAATGATTATGCCTGGTATCTTAACAGTTTTATCACAAAAAATGTATATGAAAATTCAGTAACTTCAGGATATATCTCAAAGAAAAATACTGCAAATACATGAATTTTCTGCAAATAATGAGTACATAAGGTCCATAGATAAATCCGCAAATACACGAGTTCACAAATCCAGAGTCTGCAAATAGTGGGGGTCAACTGTACAAGTAATAAAATAATTATCTTACCTAATCTTTATAAAAATGACATTTTTATGATAAAATAAGATTCTATATATAATTACCAAGTAGTTACATAGCTATAGTTTCTAAAACCGTCAGCAGCTAGAATTTTGGAAATTTGTGGTAGCACTAGTTTTTTTTGGTCAGGTGATACCCCCCCCCCCCCACCCCCCACCCCCCACTATCAAGGGAGTGAGGAACCAACACCGTACGAAAATCAGTTGTTTATGCCTATTATCCATGTGAGGGAGGAGGGCAGGAAGTACAGTATACATAAAATCTTTTTATCATGAAATGTCATTTTTATGTATGCAACTTACCAAGTAGTTAGTTACATAGCTGAATCCCACATTGTAGGAGGAACCAGGAGGGCAGGCTTTGATCATGCAACTACTTGGTAAGTATACATAAAATCTTATTTTATCATGAAAATGTCATTTTTATGTATCCAACTTACCAAGTAGTTACATATCTTTTAAAATTTAATAAATATAAAATATGTACTTAGTGCTAGCATCCATGCAAATGCTTGTTGGTTCCTTACCTGTTAAGAGAGCTGAATAGTTGATTACTGTCTCTGGAAGTTGCTCACCTCAACTCATAGGGACGTGGTGGTAAAGGCATGACTCGTCCTCTAAAAAGTGGGACCCATGCAGCTAAGGAATGTCCGTGGCTAGCATGGTTAACCAATGGATGCCCCTGCCCAGGGCGCAGTACCATATAACATCATGTTACCAGAGTAAAAACATATCACCTTCACCATAACCATAATATTCATACCTGACTATACAACAACCTTATTTAAGGCGAAGAGATAGGCTAGGAAGGTATGACTTCCTACACATCCTTACCCAATGCTGTGCCAGCCGCTAAATACGGACCCAGGGTGCTGCAATTTTCATAGACTGTCTCAATATCATGCAAGTAATGCAAGGCGAACACCGATTTACATTTCCAATACATTGCTTGTATAATCGAGTCCAAAGAGAGATTGTGTTTAAACGAGAGGAATGTTGCCACAGCTCTCACCTTGTGAGCTTTCACTTTAAGTTTATTAAGATCAGTTTCTTTCACTTGTGAATGAGCATCTACAATTACACTACGTAAGAAGAACGCCAGGGTGTTTTTAGACATCAGGCGCGCAGGATTCCTTACCAAACACCCCCAAGGTTAATGCGCAAACCGCATTACCCTGTGAAAATCCTGTTCTCTTGTCCATGGGATTTATTTCACTCACCCTTTTAGCTGTAGACAGGGCTACTGGGAAAAGGGTCTTTTTCGTCAAATCTCTTAACGATGCTCTTTGCAACAGCTCACACAGAGTTCCCGACAGCCATTTAAACTACATCTAGGTTCCAAGATAATATCTTTGAACCTTTTGGTTTTTCTATATCAAAGGATTTAATGAATCGTTGATACTTCCAATCCTCTGTAATTGAAAACAGACCCAACATTGCCTTATAACCTTTGATAGTTGCAGTAGACAGATTCCTATCTGTTCTCAGATATAATAGAAAATCTGCTATTTCTGTTATAGTTGTCTTAGAAGACGAAACATTATGTTCTTTACACCAGGCTCTAAACACAGTCCACTTTGCCTGGTAGACTTTACTTGAGGATTCCCTTCTGCACTGAGCGATAGCTGTTGCTGCTTGTCTTGAAAACCCCTCCGCTCGTAAGAGTTGTCGGATAGTCTGTAAGCGGTTAGAGACAGAGTGAACAGTCCTTGATGGAACCTTCTAAAGGGGGGTTGTCTGAGTAGATCTGTTCTCTGAGGAAGTAACCTTGGCTAATCCACCAGTAGGTCTAAAAGATCTGGGAACCATTCCTGCGCTGGCCATAATGGAGCAATGAGTGTCATCAAAACTTTGTGATGTGTTCCAAATTTGTTGACGACTTCTCTCACCATCTTAAATGGAGGAAAGGCGTACAAGTCCTTGTTCGACCAGTCCAAAGCATCGCATCTGTTGCCCATCCTTTCAGGTCTGGGGCTGGTGAATGGTAAAGGGGGAGACGATGGTTTCTTGCTGTGGCAAACAGATCTATCATAGGTTTTCCCCAGTTTCTACAATTCGAGGCATACCACTGTGTTCATCATCCATTCCATGTGAAGTATTTGCCTCCTGAGGCTTAGTTCGTCAGCGAGTACATTGAATTTTCCCTGAATGAACCTTGTTATTGATGTGGTATGATTCTAATTCGCCCATAACAGCAGCATTCTTGCCGTCTCACAAAGAGAAAAAGTGTGTGTCCCTTGTTTCCTTATATACGAGAGCGCTGTTGTACTGTCCAAATGTATCGCCACTACTTTGTTGCGAACTTCGTCTGGAAACTTCAACAATCCCCAGTGGATGGCGGTCAGTCCTTCTGATTTATAAACCACTGTTTTTGTTGTGCATTCCAAATGCCTGATACTTCCTTTTCCCCCATAATCGCTCCCCAACCTTGATCTGAAGCGTCTGAAAAGAACACTGGGTTGGGGGTCAGTGGGAGGAGAGATCTCCCTTCTACAAGTCTGTCTCTTAACTTCCACCACTGCAGGTCCTCCTTTATTTCTTGTGTGATACGGAACATAAAAGAGTCCAGAAACTTCTTTCTGTTCCAGTTCGCCCTGAGGAAAAACTGTAGGTTCCTCATATGCAGTCTCCCTAGTGTCTCAAACTGTTTTATTGAGGATAGTGTGCCCAAAAGACTCATCCATTCCTTTGCTGAGCATTCCTGAAGAACTAGAAATTTCTCTATCTTCTGTAGGCAGCACGACTCAATTCTTTGTGAGGATGGAAAAGCCCAAAAACTCACTGAGTTTATCCTCATCCCCAAATAGACTAGAGTTCCTGACGGGAGTAACTGCGACTTATGCCTGTTTATTAAGAGACCTAATTCCTAAGCTAAAGTCAGGGTTTTCTGAAGGTCCTCTGTGCACCTCTCCTTTGTTTGCAACCAGAGAACCCAATCGTCCAAATAAAGGGATATCCTTATCCCGACTAGATGTAATCATTTCGCAATGGGAGCTAGCACTCGGGTGAACACTTGTGGGGCAGTCGAAAGCCCGAAACACAGCGCTCTGAACTGGTATTTTCTTCGTGAAGACAAAATGCAGAAACACCTCTGAGTTGTGCTGTATTGGAATGTGAAAATATGCATCTTCCATATCGTTGGAGATCATCCAATCCCCCTGATGAATTGATGAAAGAACAGACTGATTCGTCTCCATCTTGAAATTTGCCTTCTGCACATATTGGTTCAGAGTGTACGTCCAATACAGGTCTCCATCCCCCCGATGACTTTGGGACAACGAACAGATGATTGAAACCCTTACGATCCAAGGTTCTGCCCCTCTTGCTTCCCATTCTTCCCAAAATTGACGGACTCTTGCTCCTACTGGTGCATGAAAGATGGATAAATTACTCCTTGGTCGAGGGGTTGGTTGAAGAATTTTTAATAGATCTAGGGGAGAAACGTGCTCTACCCCTTGATCTTGGGAAATATCTACTGGCTGGATGGCGAGGGATGTACACTGGGAATATTTTCTCTTGTACGTTTAGTGGATTGCGAGAGAAGATCCTGTGTTGCTTTCTTTTGCAATTCAGGGACAACTAGCACTACTGTCTCCTCTGGAAAAAGGTGCTTCTTGTCCAAAGGCGAATACAGTAAGGCAGACTTTTGAGTATGAGAAACTCCTTTAGGTGTAAAAGAACACCAAAGTTCTCTCTTCTTTAGGATGCCTAATGTGAAGAGAGAGGCTAGTTCCGAGGATCCATCTCTAATACCCTTATCTAAACAGATCACTCCTGAAATGTCTGCAAAGGCTTTCTCATCCAACATTGAATGACTCTTTATGTCCCAAGGCTCCTACTGTCCAGTCCAGGAAACTTATAACTCCAAAACCCTAAAGATATTTTTAATTAGGTGATCTAATTCTGATGCCGTAAACATGATCTTGGCGGAGTTGAAAGCCGATCTTCTCGCCAAGTCAATGAGAGTGGAGAAGTCTCCCTGGACAGAGGCAGACACACCCAAAGAGAAAGCTTCTCTGGTTCCATAAAATAAATGTCTTCTCGTTGAAAGACGAGGAGGGAAACTGAAATTAACTTTGCCTGGATCCCTCTTATCCTCAAGCCAGAGGTTAATTTCCTTTAACGCTTTTCGAGCCGAAAAGGACAGTACTAGTTTGGGTAATTTCCTGGAGTCTTCCTGGTTCTCTCTCATGTAAGAAGACACTGGCGACATGGGAGTCACTGGTGAGAATGAATCCAAAAAATTTGCAACAAACAAAACAGCAAGGCTTTGTATGCAGTGAGAGAAGACTCTCTATCCTCCTCTTCTCTTTCCTCTTCTTCTTCGGCTGAAGGAATAGGTGATTAAGTTCTCTATAGGATGAACCGGGAGCACTGCAGACTGAATAAAAGCCCAAAATGCTGTCTAATTTGTTCTGGATGGCTGAAAAAGAAGGATCGGGGGCAGTCATCACCTGAGATCCTATCAGTAAGACCGAAGCTGAAACTGATGACATGGACTGTCTGAGAGCTTCATACTGGTCCATCTGTGCACCTGGTTACATGTATACCTGTGGATGCTTGGGTGCCAATGGACGCTCGGGCGCTAGTGAGCACTCGGACGCTAGTGGACTCTTGGGCGCTAGCGGACACTTGGGTGCTAGTGACATTCGGGCGCTAATGGACGCTCGGTCACAACTGTATTCCTGGGCGCCAATGGACGCTCGGGAGCCAAAGGTTGCTCTGGCGTGCAGGCAAACTGTGGTGCCAATGGGTGCTCAAGAGTCATGGGTTCTTGCCTGCCCCCGACTTCTCTTGAATTACTGTCTGTTCCAGAGTCGTAGAAAACCTCTGAGCCGATGTGCGCTCATACTCCGAATGCTGAACCTGTATCTCAGAAGTCTGGTGAATTACAGGAGAGACTGGTGGGAGCCTTACCTGTCCTTCAGCATTAGAGGTGTGGACAGGTGCTGAAAGTCTGCCAGAGGAAGACCTTCCAGACGACTTTGACTTAGAGGATGGGATCCTCTCATTACGACGTCCCTCTCCTGCCGTATCCTGAGAGAATCTCTCTGGAGTCACAAAAACTACACGAAGGCTGTTCTTTTTGGAAAAGGCTAGCCTTTTTACAGGGGACTGGAGGGAGAAAACTTACAAGCCCTCCTTTTCAATGGACAGGACTCTTCATGGCATCGCCACTGGCGCCTGGGAGAGGACTTCCCAGAGCTGGAAGCACTAGACGAAAGAGGTACTCGTTTAGAGACGCCTTTCCAATGGCGCTCTGTTGCGATCTGGGATTTGTCAACAGAATCGCCTGCTCGTGCGCAGACTCCACTAACCTCCCTTGGGCTACCAGTATGCCTCCTCCCAGGTTCTGGGGAGTTTGACAGGGACCTTGCCTAGGAGAATCAGTGGGCCGAACAGCCACCTCCTTCACAACACTTGCACTTGCACTCACTTCACCACTTACCTTGTCCATTAGGGTTTTCACGGACACTCCTAACTTCTCCATTGCTTGAAGCATGATCAAAATTTTTTTATCTACTTTTGCCTCTAAATTGGCCACAGCATCGGGTACGGGTGTGAGAGAGCCAAGATTTAGACTAGGAATGACAGGGGGTCGGGAAGGTTCAGAAAGAGACAAATTATCATTAGACAATTCCTGACTAATTAAGCTTTTAGCTTTAGCTCTAGAAGCCACTTCTCTCTTTTTATCTCTCTCTAACTTGTTCGTGTAACTAGTCATGATCTTCCAAGTTCTTTGATCCCAATTAATACATTCTTCACATGTTTGATCTGGTGTACAAGTCTGTCCCCTACAACCTGTGCAAACTGAATGTGGATCATTACAAGCTTTAGTAATCCTAGTACAGGCAGTCCCCGGGTTACGACGGGGGTTCCGTTCTTGAGACGTGTCGTAAGCCGAAAATCGTCGTAAGCCGGAACGACGCTTGGAAATATGTCTTAAACTAATAAAAAGTTATAAAAACCTTACTTGTAATCCTTTGGTTACACTACATGTTGTTTCCTGTAGTTTTATGTACAACCTGGAGTTATTTTCATAAAAGAATGCTGGTTCTTGAAGGTAAAAACTATTGTAATCCTCTGGTGACACTACATTCTTGAAGTTTTATGTACAACCTGGAGTGATTTTGCAAAATCTTAAGGGCTACAAGAACAGCTGATTACTATTTACGTATCATATAGACTAATTAAAGTAAATGTATCTTTAAATAGGCTTATATATTAGTATCAACAAAACATTTCCTGCCATGAGTCAGAGGCCGTTTAATGAAACGAACACTTCCCTGTCCTATCTGTTCAGAAAATAAACGTTACGTCAATCCCCGAGACCATTGTTGCCAAAGCGTCTCTCTCTCTCTCTCTCTCTCTCTGATCAAATTACATTGGAAACTTGACATACGATTGCCCTAATATACGAATGTTTTGAGATATAACAGAAAATTTGCGAAAATACAAGCTTTGATATACAACGAAATATTTGAGATACGATTTTGCGATGATGTTTAGTTGTATAGGCGACCGATAAATGGCGTTCAGTCTGTTTGTTTGTTGGTGCTGCATGTTAACACGGTCGTTGTTAGTTCGTTGTATTTGCGCCTATTTTTCGTGTTATTTTGTCTATTTTATTATTAACCATGGTCTCAAGCTAAAGACAAAGCAGTGATAAGAAAAAACCCAAGAAAATTATTTCGATGGAAGCAAAACATGAAATTATAGCAAAGCATGAACGTGGCGTTCGTATCGTCGATTTGGCAAACGAGTATGGTTCGAAATCCTTCTAATATCCACGATCATCAAGCAGAAGGAAGCTATAAAAACCCCCGAGACCATTGTTGCCAAAGCGTCTCTCTCTCTCTCTCTCTCATCTCTCTCTCTCTCTCTCTATCTCTCTCTCTCTCTCTCTCTGATCAAATTACGTACTGGATAATGTCTCTCTTTGGATACTTCGATTTTGCCAAATATTGAGGGCTACAAGAACAGTTGATTACTATTTACGTATCATATAGACTAATTAAAGTAAACGTATCTTTAAATAGGCTTATATTATTAGTATCAACAAAAACATTTACTGGCATGAGTCAGAGGCCGTTTAACGAAACGAACACTTCTCTGTCCTTAACTCGGAGCGTCGGAAGACGCCTCTCTCTCTCTCTCTCTCTCTCTCTCTCTCTCTCTCTCTCTGATCAAATTACTGGATAATGTCTCTCTTTGGATACTTGGAATTTGCGTTGTAATCTAACCAGAAACTTCGTTTTGTTATTATTACTGGAAACAAGCAATGATTTTTTTTTCATTATTTGCGCTTTTGGACTGTTTATATGTAAACTAGTATGTATTCATTCGCTCGGAAAAAACTAGTTCCGCATATGAGGCTGTCACTAAAAAACAGAAAAATACAACATAAAAAGTGTCGAAAATCATCATAATCTCAAAATTTTTGATGTAATCTAACCAGAAACTTATTTTTATTAATATACTGTGCTAAACTATAAAGGATTTTTATCATAGTATGCGTTTTTTAAAAGCGTCGTTAACTCGGAGCGTCGGAAGACGCCTCTCTCTCTCTCTCTCTCTCTCTGATCAAATTACTAGATAATCTCTCTCTTTGGATACTTGGAATTTGCGTTGTAATCTAACCAGAAACTTCGTTTTGTTATTATTACTGGAAACAAGCAATGATTTTTTCATTATTTGCGCTTTTGGACTGTTATATGTAAACTAGTATGTATTCATTCGCTCGGAAACTAGTTCCGCATATGAGGCGTCACTAAAAAACATAGAAAAATACAACATAAAAAGTGTCGAAAATCATCATAATCTCAAAATTTTTGTTGTAATCTAACCAGAAACTTATTTTTATTAATATCTGTGCTAACTATAAGGATTTTTATCATAGTATGCGTTTTTTAAAAAGCGGTCCGTTAACTCGGAGCGTCGGAAGCGTCAGCGTCGTAACCTCGGAACAAGCGTCGTAACCCAGGACGGATTTTTCCATTGAATATTTAAGAAAAAGCGTCGTAAACCTCGGAACGTCGTAAGACGGAAACCGTCGTAACCCGGGGACGGGGACCGCCTGTATTGCAGTAAAGTTACTGCAATACCTAATCCCAGATGTACTAGTGTCTGACATTTTGTAGACCAATTCAAAACTAGTTAATTTCGGTGCAAAAATTTTTAAAACTATTTATCTGAATTCCTAAATAGCTAATCACCGAAAACAAAAGCTACCAGTATTTTAAGAGTACTTCACCAAATAACTCCAACAATGAGCGACGGTAAAGAATTCCAAAAATCCCGTCGACTACTGAAACTGTGTTAACAGTATCAGCTGGCAGAAACAACTGATTTTTGTACAGTGCTTGTTCCTCATTCCCCCGATAGTGGGCGGGGGGGTATCACCTGACCAAATCAAACTAGCGCTACTGCGAATTTCAAAAATTCTAGCTGGCAATGGTTTTAGAAACTATAGCTATGTAACTACTTGGTAAGTTGCATACATAAAATTTTGGCAGAAAGATTTTAACTCATTTGTTAATTTTGTAAAATGTTCACACTGATTATCTTACTACAGGCAGTCCCCAGTTTACGAAGGTTTCAGCTTACGACCTTCCAAGGTTATGCAGTTTCAATTATATACAGTAGTACCTCGAGATACGAAAGGCTCAACTTACGAAAAATCCAAGTTACGAAAGCAAAGATGAACAATTTTACTGCTCTACATACGAAAAGTTTTCAAGATACGAAAGATTTCTGAAAGTCCGAGATTCGCCCCATAACAATTTTGAAACTCGCGCCGCACGCCGCCATCTTAGTTATAGTAGACTCGCCACCATCCTCCTGCTCTCCCATTGGTTCCTGATGCTAGCCAAGCCATTAATCCTTCTCTCTAATTGGACAGCATCCCTCCCATCATGCATCTTCTATACATAAGTACTACGTGTTGGCGTGCTTTACCTCGGCCACTTCGCACCCGAAACTTTACCGTATGCAATCAGCATTCGTTCGCTCCAACGATTTCGTTTAGTAACGTAAATTCGTTAGTGATTTCGTTGCAGTACTACATATTATCGTGTTGTGGCCTATTTATCCGTGTTGTGAGAACGTTAACTTAATTACGTACAGTACATAGAGTCATGGTCCCAAGAAAGTTGCTGAAGTTCACAGAAAGAAGAGAATGCTTTCTATGGAGACAAAAATGGAGATAATAAAAAAGTATGAACGCGGGCTTGCAGTTTGAGTGTTGATCGCTAAGGAATAAACGGCCGAAATCCGTCGACGATAGGCACCATCCTTAAGCAGAAGGAAGCCATCAAAGCAGCTACACCTTCCAAGGGCGTCACTATTTTGTCCAACAAGAGGAGCCATGTGCATAATGAAATGGAAAGGCTGCTTCTTGTATGGATCGAGGACAAAGAAATCGATGGCGATACGATAACCGAGACGGCGATCTGCCAGAAGGCCAGCGCTATTTTCGGCGATTTGATTGCCCAAGCCAAAGACGACGGCGGAGAGGGGACATCAACGGCAACCCCAGAGTTCAAGGTTTCTCATGGGTGGTTCGAAAAATTCCGTAAACGGACTGGCATCCATTCGGTGGTGAAGAAATTGAAATTACGCAAACTATAAAAAGTAAAACGAAATGATAAAATAAAAAAAAGACAAAATAAATTTTATTTTAAGTTTTTTGTAAGGTTAAGTGTTACAGTTTTGTTAATGTGTTTTGTAAAGTTTAGTTTGTTTTTTGACATTTTTTTTATGTGTTTCGTAAAGTTAAGTGTACGTATCTGCCGTTTGTCCTCCTCCTCCTCTGCGTTACAGTAATAATATTTTCTTGTACATAATATACACTTTATTTACAGGTTTGGATTTTTATTCTTAATTTAGGTATTGAATGGTCCAAATTGTTGTAGTATTTCATTGTTTATAGGTCAATTTAGCTTTATTATAAAATTTAATGGGGTGTTTTTGGAGGGCTTGGAATGGATTAGCCATTTTACATGTAAAATGTGTTCTAAGATACGAAAAACTCATTATACGAAGGCCGCCTCGGAACGGATTAATTTCGTATCTCGAGGTACTACTGTATATTCATCCGAAATTATTTCCAGGTTTATGACGCATGTTCCAGGGCTACAACGCTTATGAGCCAGTGTGACAGAAGAAATATGACTCCAAAAAGGCAAAATACATAATCAATATTTGAAGGGATTTTGTTATGAAAAATGCAATAAAAATGCATTTTACGAGTTTAGTTTTAATACACTCAAAGTAAAAAAAAAAACACAAAACATTAGAAAAGTAGTTTATTTTCTTAGGATTTAACCAAATTTTTAATGATGTTCCGGCTTACGACAATTTTTGGCTTACGACGTGTCTCAACAACGGAACCCGTGTTGTAAACCATGGACTGCTTGTATTTACAAGGAAACCTCTGTTTAAAAGGGTTGCCATATCTTAGCCCCTTAACCTCTTCATTACCGAAAGTTTCTTTGGAGGTAGGCGGGTACCACCATTCAAGTCTACTACACCGCCCCGGGTGCATAAAGGTGGTACGTAAGTACCACCAAAACTCCTCTTTTCAGATAGGGACTTCCAATCATTCTGTAATTTCGGTTTGAAGAGTTTGGAGCAAAATAAACAGTATGACACGATGCCAGACGTATGATGAAACCCCAAAAAAAAAAAAAAAAAAAAATATTATTACTGCTTATAGTAGTGTGTAGGTGACAGATGAACTGCGTCTCAACAAAAAATCACAAAACCGGACAAGCGTAAACATGTAATAACTTCTACCCAAGTATAAAACCAGTTGCATCATCATTTAACTGTATTTATTTATTTATCCATTTATTACAGTTTTACAAATAAAAAAAAGATATGAACACCAGATAAATAAAGGTAAAAATAAAGCCTAATAGTAACTTTAAATATAAAAAACCAAACCAGAGAAAAAGCGAAAAAGCGATTTTTTTCTGAGGACAAGAAACTTGAAAAATTAGTTTAGATACCCCTAAAGTTGTTTTCTGTGATGAAACTAATCATAGAAAACGTAGAAAATGACATCGACCAATTTGTGAGAGATATACTAATAAAATTTGCGATTTCCATATTTATTCGCGGGGCTTTCGCTTTATTGTTGTTCTTTTTTTTGTTATTACGTGCTTATTTACTGTTCTATTTTGATAATACTTTATGTGCATGTTCCAGGTGGATATACCAACATTCTGTAAGACTGAATTTCTATTCAAGACTGTAGTTTTCTCACTGACCACCAGTGTCCCTTGTACAAGGGACACTGAGTTTCACATTTTTTTTCATAAAATCATTTATTTTCCCTGTAGGATGATAAAACTCACAGAGAATATGTGTTATTATAGTGCTAATAATACCTGATAATTTCATTAGCCTGTCTTGATTAGTGTATTTTTGGCAAATATTTTTACGATCGGCACCCCTCCAAACTCGAGTCACTACCGAGAGATTCAGTTCAGCAGCGAACGCAATGTTTACATTCCGGCTTTTCTAAAACAAATCTACAATTAAAACTTACCTAGACCAAATGACTCCAGTGGCTGCTAGAGCTCCAGACTGGCTTGGTGACAACTTTTCTGCTGGTCGCTTCAAATCACCCAGGCCAGCAATGACAAGACCCTAGAAAAGTACATAAACACATAAGACAATTAATCTTCTCTAAAGGGCAGCAAGAAACAACCATCCATATTAGAATTGTTCCTCATGTGGGATAATCAGGATTGTGTTTAAATACCAGAAACAAAAATGACTGACATTCTGCATTTCACATATTTTCTCTACTTATAAAGTATGTACTTGCAGATATTTAAGAACTCAAGACTTACCTGTGTAGATGAATGTGATAGGATATGATGAGTATCCCGGGTAAGAAAGTATAAAGAGAAATTTGGGTATGAAAGCAGAATGGGAAATATGGGTAGAGAAAGTTGACCCTTAAACGCCGAAGCGGTAAAAAAAAAATGTCTCCCGTGTGCCGGAGGTGTTTCAGAGTGAGCGCGGAAGCGGAAAAAATATTTTTTTCAAAAACTCACAGCCCGCTTAGTTTTCAAGATTAAGAGTTCATTTTTGGCTCCTTTTTTTTGTCATTGATTGAAGTTTAGTATGCAACCATCAAAAATGAAAAAAATTATCACTATCATATATAAATAATGCAATATATGATAGCGCAAAAACGAAATTTCATATATAATTGTAATCAAATCGCGCTGTGCGCAAAAACGGTTAAAGGTAACAAGTTACTTTTTTTCGTTGTAATGTACACTAAATTGCGATCATTTTGGTATATAACACATTGTAAAACAATAAAAGCACCACAGAGAAAATATTATCACAAAATAATGCATGAATTCGTAACGCGCGGAAGTAAAAAAATATTTTTTCAAAAATTCACCATAAATCTAAATATGTCCTAGAGATTCCTTTCTTTCAAAATGAAGACAAATGATTGAATATTACTATACTGTAAGAGTATTAGCTTACAAATGCAGTTTTTGACCATATCTGACGAGTTAAAGTTGACCCGAATGTCGATTTTTTTTATATATTTTTTATATGCAATTATTTCGGAAATAAGAAAAGCTACAACCTTCAAATATTTTTCATTTTATTCTACATGAAATTGCACACATTTTCATATATAAAACTCTATGAAATGCCTAATATGATATGGAGCAAATATTCCGAGAATGGGGCGTACGCATTTAGGAGATTTGTGGCGGAGAATCCGCGCGCGGAGGGAAGGAAAGTTTTTTTTTTTAAATTCACCATAAATCTAAATATTTGCTAGAGACTTCGAATTTGTTTCAAGATTGGAAAGATAAATGACTGATCTTACTAGACTGTTGTAAGAGTTTTTAGCTTACCTTGCGCTGTTTCGCCATTTCGTTATAGTCAAGTTGACAGCGTATGTGGTTTTTTTTTTCTATTTATCGTGATTTATATGCAAATATTTCAAAAAATGAGAAAAAAGCTACAACCTTCAATTATTTTTGTTGTATTCTACATGAAATTGTGCACATTTTCATATATAAAACTTTATGTAACGGCTAATTTAAAATGGTGCAAACATTACCACAATCGCACGTATGATTTTTTCGGAAGAGTTACCCCGCAGACGTAAAGAAAATGTTAATTTTTTTTCATAAATTCACCATAAATCGAAATATTGTGCAAGAGATTTCCAATTTGTTGCAAAATGAAGGTAAATGCTTGAATATTACTAGAATATAAGCGTTTTAGCCATTACAATTGCGTTTTTTCGACCATTTCGGTAGAGTCAAATTGTTTGACCGAAAGGTTGAAAATTTGTCACTTATCATTTCTTTATATGAAAATATTTCAAAATTGATAAAAGCTACAACCATGGGTTGTTATTAGTTGTATTGTGCATGAAATTGCGCACATTTCCTATATATAAACTTGATGTAACGGCTAATTTTAAAATAAAAGGTGCAAACATTACCACAATCGCATGTATGATTTTTTTCGGAAAGAGTTACCTGCGCGGACATAAGGAAAAAGTTTTTTCATAAATTCACCATAAATCGAAATATTGTGCTAGACTTTCAATTAGTTGCAAAATTAAGGTAAATGATAGAATATTACTAAAATATAAGTGTTTTAGCTTACAATTGCGTTTTTTGACCATTTCGGTAGAGTTAAAGTTGACCGAAGGCTGAAATTTTGGCACTTATTGTTATTTATATAAAAATATCTCAAAACTGATAAAAGCTACAATCATGAGTATTTTTTTGTTGTATTCTACATAAAAATGCACACATTTTCATATATAATACTCCATGTAACGGCTAATTTAAAATGGTACAAAAATTATGTCAAAGTGATGAAATAATTTCCGAGATGTGTCACAGATACTTTTTAGTGCAGCAAGAAAGAAATTCGCGCTTGCGCGCCTGCGTAACGATTGTAAACAAAAAAACACCTCGATCCGTGAACTCCCAGCATCCCCCAAGGCGCGTGATTCAAAAGTTTTCGGCTGGTAGGCCTATAAGTATTTTTCCGCGAATTTAAAAAATTTATTTTTTGAGTCGACGTATGGTACGTCCATTCGGCATACGGGAGACATTTTGACTCAACGTTTAATACGTCCATTCGGCGTTTAAGGGTTAAAGGATACTTGCAGATACATGTGGTCATTAGTGTTTTGAGTAGATTATCACATAAAAAGGACTTCTGGGTTGTGTCCCATTTCCAATAGGGATGAGTTACATACTTGCTGGAAAGTATATGCCCAAAGAAATTCTAGGTACAAGATATGAAGAGCGATTTGGGCAAAAAATGATATAAATACTGCATATTCAAGACAGTCCTTTGCCATTTTTTTCCTAAAACTACTATACAAACCTTTAGTTGTTTGCATGCATATGCCATTACAGCTGGTTTGGACTTTGAACTCAGTTAACAAGGTATGTACCAGTAATTAACCCCCTAGGGATGGGAAGGATCTTTTGATCCCAAATAACTGTATATGAAAGTTTCCAGTTTGGACCATATGACTGTCATTTCACACAATATTTGAACGTATTTTGTGGGTGAATGTTCCCATCACTTGCATGGCAATAAAGGACTATTTGGCAATGCTTACACCTCAGCTCAGAATACAAGGGAGATCAGTATGACTTGGGATTTCATGGGGAATATACATCTCCCCATCCCAGTACATGTACAGTATTCCCCCTGTATTCACGGGGATGCGTACCCGACCCCCCAACCCCAGCAAATACCTAGAATCCGCGAATAGTTGAAACCTCAATACAAACACTCAAAACTGCCTATGTATTTTGTTAGTGAAACTCAAGAAAAACTCACTAAAAATGTTTATGTATTCTTTTTAATAGTTAAACACAAAAAAGTGCATTTTATGATGAAATTGATGAAAAGTAATTTGTATATATCTGCTGGGTAAGTTTTCATGTACAAAAATAATGCGAACATGCGAATTTCCTTTGAATAATAGGTAGATATGTTCTGAAGAGAAATTTGCGAATAGTACATGAGTCTGCGAATCCAAAGTGCACGAATACGGGGGTCCACTGTATATATCTGCCCATAAATATACTCTGGGATTGCTGTTGGTTTTAGTTCCCATATTTTACACTATTTTGTCAGCTCTACTGTAATTGTAATTTTGCAACATACGGTAGGACAAAAAATTATTAGAAAGAACATGTATAATTCAATAAAATGTAATCTCAAATATTTTACCATAAATAGTAGTATACAAGGAGTCCCCGGTTATAGGCAATCCAGTTTTATGGTGCTTGTCTAGCGACATAAAATTGGCAATTTATGGTGCCATAACGGGCGGAGGCATAGGTATCGGTGTCAAAACGAGCCTTAAGGTGCGCCATAAGGTGCCAATAATGAGTTATGGCGCCATAACATACCTAACAGAAGCGCCATAATGGGGCTTATGGTGCTGATAACTGGTCATCAAAATCACAATTTCAGTTAATCCGTTTTTGCTAATCAGCACCCCTCCAAGAACAGAACCCTGCCAATAACCGGGGACTGCCTGTACTAGGAAATTGTTGCCGATTTTAGCTCTTATCTGTTATATGTGAGCTGTGATCATATTTTTACAAAATAAAATGTAAAAAGTTTTAGAAAGTCTGCTTAATTTGCTAAAATTAGCATAATTTTATGAGTTCATGGAAAACATGTCCCACACAGGGTTGGAAATATTTGCTTCCAACTTAAAATGAAAGGTACAGAAAATTTTTAAAAATTTTTCCTTATACCATGTGCATTTGCAAACCTTCCTTTATCCACTGATGTTTTAATTTTTAAATTGGCAGACTTTCATGTTAGCCCAGTCTTCCTGTGTTAAATGTATATTTCAGCTGACATGTAAGCTTAATGAAGGCAAAGTGAGTGAGTGGCTTGATAACCAATCCCTCTTTCATTTGGCAAGAGACAAATGTAGAAATGGTAAGAAGTGCGAGTATAACAGACTTCAGGCTTTATTATATACAAAAAAAGGTGAATTATCTTGAAATTTGTATTTTACCTAGTAAGAAAAGGTTTTGTTTCACAGAATAAGGACTGGCACTGCTGAAAGAATCAACCTGAGTTTATTTGTCTCTGCCATGTCCTAAACAGTCCATGCCTAAGGTGAGACTCTGATAAGACAGTCTATCACCATGAAAAAAAAAAAAAAAAAAAAAAAAAAAAAAAAAAAAGCAGCATTCCTGGTCAAATGTGGTAAGCAGGAGGAGGGCTGTAACCTCCTGTATTCTGGCATTGATGTCAGAGGTGGATAGGAGCCTGTGCAAGAGTTAGTTCACCACTTCAAAACTCTTTTATAAAATGCTAAGGAAAATATCCTTCCTGTAAAAGAATGGGAAATCTAGGGGCAGCATCATCATCCAGGAATTAATGACAATGCTCTACCCAACCCCTTTGTTAAAGAGAAGAGAGAGAGAAAACACATCGCCAGACCTAACTCATCACATAAGTGCTTGTCACATGATTTGCCTTCATCTGTCTGGCAGGATATGAACATGGTTTGGGCTGTCTCTATAGTTAAGAAGGGCACCAAGGGGGGAAGGAGAGGGAGGGAAAGTGACCTAACATCCAATATCACTCTCCTCAAAGCTAAAGCCAACAATGAACTTTTCAAACCTCTCCTGTTGTACAGTACTTGACAAGATATTAGGCCGCTTAGTGTCAAGCAGCCTAATATTTTGTATTTTGAAGGAACGGAAAAGTTGGGAAGAAATTTCCTAACATGCATTAGGCTGCCTACAGCATGAAGAGAATGGGTTGGGGCTTCGACATTGACAAGGAGAGAGCAATAAAGTGCTTTATTGCCCCCGTGACCTTAATATGGGCCAAGACACTTATTTGAGTCAACAGATAATAGCAGAGATATGTCGTTGAAACAATCTGGCCTTAAAACAAGGCAGATATCGGATCAGCTGATTGTGAGGAGGTGTTGAGTTCGACACTGAGTTGCCAGATTTAACAAAGGTGGCAACCATGAGATTACGTCTCAGAAAAATCTCCTTGGTATGCCTAAGAAGACTTCTGATTGAAGTTTGACTCTTCTCAAGCGTCAATTAGAAAGTAATTGGCACTTGAGAACAGTCAAACTTTGATTAGAGGTCTTCTTAGGCATACCAGGGAGCTTTTTCTGAGATGGAATCTCATGGTTGCCACCTTCATTAACCCTTACTGGACAGGTAAGTATATCAATATACTGCTCCTCAGGCCGGGTACCATAAACTTTGAGGTTGGCCAATTTGTGGAAAAAACACATCAATGGAAAGAGGAGGATATGCAAATGTACATGGTGAAAGAAAAAAAATTCTAACCACTTTTCCCTACCTTCCACGAGAAGTCGAAAATGACTATTTACAACCCCTTGTGGGGTCTCTTTTACTAGACAATCGTAAATGTTATAAACTTATGTTTTTTCTAATAAATAAATTTACTTTATTTTGTAAAATTTTAATTACTGCTCACACAATATCAACCTACATATTATCATAAAAGACAAGAAAAAAAAAAACCACAGCAATCCCTTGGTATATTACGAGCAAATTTACAATAAAGATGTCATGTGAGAGAGAGACCCAGAACATTCCCCCTTCAAGTCTCAAGCAATGCTGAAGTCCTGAGATGCCCACACTCGTGATCTTAGTCAGTATAAAAGTTGCCTTAAGTGAATTTATGGGCTATTAAAGTACTACACCTCTTTCCTGCCCTTTTCTTATCAATTCAATGATGTGTAATACAGTAGTGCCTCAGGATACGAAATTAATCCGTTCCGAAGCGGCCTTCATAACTTGATTTTTTCGTATCCAGAACTACGTTTTACATGTAAATTGCCTAATTCGTTCCAAGCCCTACAAAAACACCACAGTAAATTTTATAATAAAGCTAAATTGACCAATAAACAATGAAATACAACAATTTCGACCATTCAATACCTAACCTAACTGTGATTACCTGTAAATAAAGTGTATTAGTGTACAGGGTACAAGAAATACCGTACGTACATAAATACGTAGTAAAATGTGGAACCTTATCTTTCGAGTGAGGCGATGTCCAAAAGTGGCAGCAGAGGAGGAGGACAAATGGCAGAAAACATGAACACTTAATTTAGAAACATTAAAAAATGGCAGAAACATTACTAAACTTTGCGAAACACATTAACAAATGGCAGAAAACCCATAACCACTAAAACTTTGACAAAAAACTTAAAATTAGATTTTTTTTTTTTTTTTTTTTTTTTTTTTTACAAAATTTCAATTTCTTCACCACTTTCAATTTTTTGTTTTTTCGTATCACTTGGATCTTCCTGTTTGCTTATTACTAAAGGCCTCTTTAAAAACTAACTATCCAAGGAAGATTGCTTCTGCCTGCTTTTCAAAATGTTCCTGAAACGACTCGGGCAAACGTCATCAGCTAGAGAACTCTTCTTGAACGACGTTATGTTGCATGGCCTCCAACTCCTTCGTAAGCTCCTCGAGAAGGTCACTGATGTCGTCCTCATCGATGATCAGCCCCATGGACTTGCCGAGTGCAACGATCTCATCAAGATCTGGTTGCAAAAGTTTTAGGATCATCAACTGTTCCTGAATTTGCATCAGCTTCGCCCACGTTGAATCCCTTGAAGTCTCGGGCGGTTACAGCATCAGGCCAGAGTTTCCTCCATGAAGAATTCAAGGTTCGCCTCAAAACCTCCTGCCAAGCTTGATCGATGAGTCAGATGCATATCATGACATTGAAATGCTCCTTCCAAAATTCACGCAAGGTGAGGTTTGTGGTATTGGAAGATAAAGAACCTTGATGAAAGAATACTCCGCTTGGATATCTTCCTCGAGGCCAGGAGGGTGAGCAGGGGCATTGTCCAACAACAGCAGACATTTCAGAGGGAGGCGCTTCTCTTCCAGGAATTTCTTCACTGTCGGGTCAAAACACAGATTTACCCACTTAGTGAACAAAAGTCTTGTTACCCAGGCTTTCGCATTAGCCCTCCACATCAATGGAAGTTTCTCCTTTAGCACTTTGTGGGTCTTGAAGGCTCGAGGAGTCTCGGAATGATACCCCAAGCAGGGGCTTCACCTTACAATCCCCATTCATAGGCTTATGCCCGGGTAGCTTCTTCTCTTTCTCCGTGTTCTCTTTCTTCGTGATGTACGTCCAACGAGGCATTTTTTTTCAAAAAAAGGCCAGTCTCATCACAGTTGAAGACTTGCTGAGAACTGTAGCCTTCCTTGATCGTCATCTCATCGAACGTCTTAATATAGGCTTCGGGCGCTTTCGTGTCCGAGCTGGCAGCCTCCCCATGCCGCATCACTGAATGGATGCCAGTCCGTTTACAGAATTTATCAAACCACCCCCGAGAAGCCTTGAAGTCTGGGGTTGCCGTCGATGTCCCTTCTCCTCCGTCGTCTTCAGCCTGGGCAATCAGATCACTGAAATCAGCGCTGGCCTTGTGGCAGATTGCTGTCTCGGTTATCGTATCGCCATCGATTTCTTTGCCTTTAATCCATACAAAAAGCAGCCTCTTCATCTTATCATGCACATGGCTCCTCTTGTTGGACAAAATAGTCACGCCCTTGGAAGGTGTAACTGCTTTGATGACTTCCTCCTGCTTAAGGATGGTGCCTATTGTCGACAGATTTCGGCCGTATTCCTTAGAGATCACACTCAACCGCATGCCAGCTTCATACAGGCAGTCCCCGGGTTACGACGGTCTTGGCTTACGACGTTCCGAGGTTACGATGCTTTTCAATTATATTCATCAGAAATTATTTCCAGGGTTACGACGCATGTTCCAGAGTTATGACGCCTACAAACGCTGATCTGGTAGATGAAATATGACACCAAAAATGCAAAATAATCAATATTTAAAGGTTTTTTTGATGAAAAATGCAATAAGAATGCAGTTTACATAGTTTTGAATGCACCTAAAGCATTAAAAGTAAGGTTTTCTTAGGATTTTTGACAATGTTCCGGCTTACGACGATTTTCGGCTTACGATGCGTCTTAAGAACGGAACCCCCTTTGTAACCCGGGGACTGCCTGTACTTTTTAATTATCTACATCTTTGTCTCCATAGAAAGCATCCTCTTCTTTCCGTTCTTGGGACATATGGCTAAGTTAATTAAGTTCACACACAACACGATAAAGTAACTTACTATGAAGAAAGCGAAATCACTAACACGAATTTACATTAACCCTCTTACGCCGACTGGACGTATTTTACGTCGACATTTTTTGTCTCCCGTGTGCCGACTGGACGTATTTTACGTTGACTTACAAAAAGTTTTTTTTTTTTAAATTGCGGAAAAATACTATAGGCCTACCAGCCAAAAACTTTTGAATCAGGCGCCTTGGGGATGCTGGGAGTTCACAGATCAAGTGTTGTTTACAATCGTTACGCAGGCGCGCAAGCGCGAATTTCTTTCTTGCCGCACTAAAAAGTATCTGTGACACATCTCGGAAATTATTTCGTCACTTTGACATAATTTTTGTACCATTGTAAATTAGCCGTTACATGAATTATTATATATGAAAATGTGTACATTTTTATGTAGAATACAACAATATAATACTCATGATTGTAGCTTTTATCAGTTTTGAGATATTTTCATATAAATAACGATAAGTGCCAAAATTTCAGCCTTCGGTCAACTTTGACTCTACCGAAATGGTCAAAAAACGCAATTGTAAGCTAAAACTCTTATATTTTAGTAATATTCAATCATTTACCTTAATTTTGCAACTAATTGGAAGTCTCTAGCACAATATTTCGATTTATGGTGAATTTATGAAAAAACTTTTTCCTTACGTCCGCGCGGTAACTCTTCCGAAAAAAATCATACATGCGATTGTGTTAATGTTAGCACCATTTTAAAATTAGCCGTTATATAAAGTTTTATATATGGAAATGTGCACAATTTCATGCACAATACAACTAAAAACAACCCATGGTGTTGTAGCTTTTATCAGTTTAGAGATATTTTCATATAAATAACGATAATTGCCAAAATTTCAACCTTCAGTCAACTTTGACTCTACCGAAATGGTCGAAAAACGCAATTGTAAGCTAAACGCTTAAATTCTAGTAATATTCAAGAATTTACCTTCATTTTGCAATAAATTGGAAGTCTCTAGCACAATATTTTGATTTATGGTGAATTTATGAAAAAAATAACATTTTCTTTACGTCCGCGAGGTAACTCTTCGAAAAAATCATATGTGCGATTGTGGTAATGTTTGCACCATTTTAAATTAGCCGTTACATAAAGTTTTATATATGAAAATGTGCACAATTTCATGTAGAATAAACAAATATAATTGAAGGTTGTAGCTTTTTTTAATTTTTGAAATATTTGCATATAAATCACGATAAATAGAAAAAAAACCACGTTCGGTCAACTTTGACTCACGAAATGGTCGAAACGCATTGTAAGCTAAACTCTACAGTCTAGTAATATTCAGTCATTTATCTTCATCTTGAAACAAATTCGAAGTCTCTAGCAAAATATTTAGATTTATGGTGAATTTAAAAAAAAATCTTTCCTTCCCTACGCGCGCGGATTAACCGCCACAAATCTCCGAAATGCGTACGTCCCATTCTCGGAATATTTGCTCCGTTTCATATCAAGCATTTCATAGAGTTTTATACATGAAAATGTGCGCAATTTCATGTAGAATAAAACAAAAAATATTTGAAGGTTAGCTTTTCCTATTTTTGAAATAATTGCATATAAAAATATATATATAAAAAAATTCGACATTCGGTCAACTTTAACTCGTCAGATATGGTTGAAAACTGCAATTGTAAGCTAATACTCTTACAGTATAGTAATATTCAATCATTTGTCTTCATTTTGAAAGAAATTGGAAGTCTCTAGAACAATATTTAGATTTATGGTGAATTTTTGAAGAAAATATTTGTTTACGTCCGTGCGTTACGAATTCATGCATTATTTTGTGATAATATTTTCTCTGTGTTGCTTTTATCGTTTTACAATGTGTTATATACCAAAATGATTGCAATTTAGTGTACATTACAACGAAAAAAAAGTAACTTGTTACCTTTAACCGTTTTGCGCACAGCACGATTTGAATACAATTATATATGAAATTTCGTTTTTGCGCTATCATATATCGCATTATTTATATATGATAATGATAATTTTTTTCATTTCTGATGGTTGCATACTAAACTTCAGCCAATGAAAAAAAGGGAGCCAAAAATGAACTCTTAATCTTGAAAACTAAGCGGGCTGTGATTTTTTGAAAAAAATATTTTTTCCGCTTCCGCGCTCACTCTGAAACACCTCCGGCACACGGGAGACAATTTTTTTTACTGCTTCGGCATAAGAGGATTAATAAACAAAATCTATGTGAACTTGCGTACAATAACGCTGATGTGACGAAGTGGTTGAAGGACGCCTTTATGTAGAAGGATGATGGGACAGATACTGACCAATAGGAGAGCAGGATCTTATGGTGGTGACTAGCATCAGGAACCAATGGGAGAGCAGGCTCTTATGGTGGTGACTAGCATCAGGAACTAATGGGAGAGCAGGAGGATGGTGGCAAGTCTACTCAGTTGGTGGCGCGGGAGTTTTAAAATTGTTCTTGGCGGTCTGGGCGAATCTTGGCCATCTAGCATTTGTATCTGTAAGTGTGCTCGTATCCCAATGCAAAATTTTGTTCGGAGGCTGGCTTGTATCTCGGAATGCTCGTATGTCGAGGTATTATATTCCTTCTGTTATCGTAAATTTTGATAATTATATCAAACAAATTGTGAGCAATGGCATCTGTAGAGATTTCATGAGTAATAAGATGAGAAGACTGAGCTTTACACCCTTCAGAACGAGCAGAAACATGAAAGAGTACACGTTTGAGTTTCACCTCTGACATTTGCTTGCTTTTAAGTCTGAACATTTGAAGCTAGGTTTGATGAAGATTTTTCTTTGTCAAACACACCAGCACTGGATAAACTAAATTTTTTCTAAATATTTCCATACTACTTTTCCTAAATTGTCCACAAGTAATATTTTTTTATAGCTCTGATAAAATAATAGATACCAATCTTTTGAAATATTTTAAGACCTTATCTTATAAAATAAATTATGTTTTCACTTTCAAACAAGCAATAAATATGCAGCGTGTTGGTTGCCAGCTAGCGATTCTCTAACAAAATATACTATGCAGTCATGCAGCACAATTACTGAGCATAGGTTTACAACATTATGATAGCAACCCCAATCAACCACTGAGTTTGAAAAGATCAAAAATTAAATTTTCATCTGGAGAGACTTGAGCCCTTTTTTTTTTTTCCAAAAAGGGAAAAAAATTTTTAAAAAAAAAAAAATTAAAATACTGTACCATCATTCTATTATTAACTTGCCAAGGAAATATCTTTTTCATGGAGAAATTGATTACTTACCCACTTGAAGGCAGGAGCCCAAAAGAAAACAGTTTTAGGACCTGAAAAGAATGAAAACCATAAGAACAAGGTTGCATATAACAGGAGAGAGAGAGAGAGAGAGAGAGAGAGAGAGAGAGAGAGAGAGAGAGAGAGAGAGAGAGAGAGAGAGAGAGAGAGAAATTTGAATTTCCTAAATATCCAAAGGCTATTAATTTATAGAAGAGACATGATTTAATTTTTATAACAAAAATTCATTACATAAAAGAAAAATCATTAACCAAACTCCACATGCTGTACTAAAATGCATAAAAGACCACGATGTGTCCAATACATGAAGCACCCAACGTAGACAGCTGATTCATTAACAATAGGAGAAGGACATAACCAATTATTGGGGATAATTGTTGAGTTCCACAGCCCACTATTTTTACCATTCACTTCAAATCTACTACTTTATATGCAAGAGTTTACATATAAACCTTAATATGCTATCGAACCAAATCAAAGCTGCCAAGATCTAAATCAAAACATAGGAATAAAAAAAAATCTTTAATTAGTCACCCACCAGAAAAGGCAACGCTTATCATAAACGGCATATCTAACAATAATATAGTATAGTACTCAACAGGGATTAAAAAATGAAGCAACTTATGAATACTTACATATGTGTATAGCTCTAATGATTCATGTGTTTATTTTCTTATCTCGGTTATATATATCTAGTTCTCAAAAACAATGTGAGACAAAGCTAAATTTTCACCATCTAAACCGTAAAAAAAAAAAAAATCTTCCAGTATATTGCTTACACAAAAAATACCAATTGTGCAATATGCAAGTTTTACATTTAAGAGTGAGAAAAAAAGGGTTCGTTCTAGCAATGTACTACTGATTATCAAATAAAACTATACTTCATAATGTACTTCATGCAGTTTACTTGTGAAACCAGTCAGTGATTTTGATGATGTTATAAATATGTGATGGAACTATCATGCCATCCACCTTCCCATGATGATTTTAACAGAATACATATGCAAAGAAAAAATGAACAAACAATCGTAACTATCACAGGTGTTTAAAACTGGACACTTATGAAAACGTTAATTTCATAAACATGTTTTACGATATTTAAGAGGAGCGATCATATATGTTCATCCTGAACCCATTCACTGTACTACTTATTGTTGTGTAACTGCCTTTAGGTCATTGAAAAACAGCAGTATACAGTATTTTGTATTTTTTTTATAGGGGTTTGAAACACAGACCTAATGAGAACTGAAAAATCTATGTACTAATTGTAACAATTAATTCCAATGCTCAACCATATCACATACTCTGACCCTCTTACATCAGGCCTTGCACTCTGCAATGTCCAGATTGAAATGCAAAATGATAATTAGACAAAACTACCAAGGCCCTATTCTCCAGAATTATCATAGTGAATTTCATTTATCTTTTAAATAACATTTTAGGAGGGTATTCAAATCTCTATGGAATTGTGAAAAAAAAAAAAAAAACTTTTACCAGGTACTACTTATGCATCTAGCAGGCTCCTTGGATTAAAACCGCTGTACACCAAGCATGTCCCATTGGCAAATTATACTCAGAACATAGGTTTGGGCACCTCTCTAATTTCAATTGCATAATGGCTTTCCTATGCTTAGCCTAGCGCCAAACTTGCACATTCCCAAAACTAGCCTACATCATACGTAATATTCAATCCCAAAATTTTAGGCCCTAAAATTGGTCTTTAAATATCAAACCTTACAAGAGTATACAGTGGACCCCCCCGTATTCGCGTTCTCTGGATTCGCAGACTTACACATTCACGGATTTCTCTCTGAAACATTTCCCCCCATTATTCATAGAAAATTCGCATATTCGCAGTATTTTTCTATGAGAAATACAGGCACTCCCCAGGTTATGATGGGTTCGGCTTACGACGTTCCGAGGTTAAGGCGCTTTTCAATTATATTCATCAGAAATGATTTCCAGGGTTACGACGCCTACAACACTGATCTGGCAGATGAAATATGACACCAAAAATGCAAAATAATCAATATTTGAAGTTTTTTTTTTATAAAAAATGCCATAAAAATGCAGTTTACATAGTTTTCAATGCACCCACAGCATTAAAAGTAAGGTTTTCTTAGGATTTTTCACGATGTTCCGGCTTACGACGCGTCTCAAGAACAGAACCCCCGTCGTAACCCTGGGACTGCCTGTATCCACAAATTCTTGTTTTTTTTTTTTTTTTTATCAATTTCATCATAAAATGCACTTTTTGTGATAAAACTATTAAAAAAAAATCAGGTGTAAAATTGTTTAAAATGCCCCGTCATTGCCTCAAAATATAAGAATTTGATGTGTAAGCTCATGACCTTTTTTGCCTCAAAATATAAGAATTTTATGTGTGAGCTAATGACCTTTTATTGCCTCAAAATATAAGAATTTTATGAGTGAGCTTATGACCTTTTATTGCCTCAAAATATAAGAATTTTATGTGTAAGCTTATGACCTTTTATTGCCTCAAAATATAAGAATTTGATGTGTAAGCTTATGACCTTTTATTGCCTCAAAATATAAGAATTTTATGTGTAAGCTTATGACCTTTTATTGCCTCAAAATATAAGAATTTGATGTGTACGCCTATGCCCTGTCATTGTCTCAAAATATACAAAATTGACTGGTAGGCTTATGCCATGTCATTTCTTCAAAACAAGAAATTGAAGAGTAGGCCTATCCTGTCATTGCCTCAAAATATAAGAAATTAATGTATAAGCCTAATCTCTCAATGATATTTACATCTGACTTGCAAGACTATGATGCATATGTCGATGCTTCATTTCAATGTAGGCCAACACCAATTAAAAAAAAAAGCGTGATGCATGTGTATCTACGCTGCGCACAATAAAGAAAAATTGGATTCCTCAATTGCGTACTTCACAACAACAGGAACTCAAGCATGTGGTGTCATGATTCATGCACAAAGCTCAACTTTACCAAACAAAGTCAAATCCATATCCATACTGGACATCATTTTGACTGCTAACTAGTGTGATGGCATTCCCCCTTCAAGAGCTAGCCAATCACAGGTGTGCAGTGGGTGGTGCTTAGTTGCAAAGCTAGCTGGACCCTGCTATAGTAATAGTAGCTGAAATTTGACTGTGAAACCGCTACAATCTAGGATTATCTGTCGCCTATTTTTGCTTGTATTTAGGGGAAACAACAGAGTGGACTAGCTGATCCAGTTTTGGCCGCTTGTTGATCCACCCTCTGAAAAAGTACTTTAACATGTCCTGACACCGGAGATGGGCTACCAGTCACCAGTCATTGGTGGTGAGAACAACACCTTGAGACCTCTACTTTCCTTTAGAAGTAAGTACCTATTTTCTCCAAAGTTAGAAATTAAGGTCATATTTTAAGATGACACAAAGGTTAATGGAAAGTCTAGCCATGCGCAGTGCAAACATACCTCCATGCACTTTAAAAATTTTACTCAAAACACCAAAAATGCAGAAGATTGATGTCATCTCAATGTTTGCGGAGTCACTTGTATCAATAAACTGTCCATTCTATGTGCTAAATCAGCACACCACTTGTACCCATAGATGCTGGGCCACTTTCTTCACAACAATCTTAAACAATGATGCCACTCGCCTCGGATCCTAGGAAACTAGCGATTTTTCAGTAGAAAGAATAAGCGTGTGCTAGATAATTATTTAAATAAATAATTAAACATCAGTATAAGGTCATGAATTGCATAAATTTTTTACATATTCATGATAATTAATTTGAAAATATTCATTGTTGAAAAAGTAACTAGATTCCTGACTCATACCAATTGGCAACACTGATAAACTATAGAAGAGCGCAAACAATGCTGTAGGTACTATTCACAGCAAAACTGTTGATATTTGAGTCAGGAATCTAATTACTTTTTCAACAACGAATATTTTCAAATTAATAATCATGGATATGTAAAATATTTATGCAATTCATGAATTTATACTGCCGTTTAACTATTTACTTAAATAATTATCTAGTGCACGCTTCTACTTCTTCTTCTTCTACCAAAACATCGTAGTTTCCTTGGATAAGCCGCGGTTGGTGTCATTGTTGACGATTGTTGTGAAGAAAGTGCCTCAGCATCTATGGGTACAAGTGGTGTGCGGATTTAGCACATGGAATGGAAAGTTTATTGACACAAGCAACTCCGCAAACATCGAGATGGCGTCAATCTTCTAAATTGTTGGTGTTGTTAGTAAAAATTTCGAAAGCGTCATGGAGGCATGTTTGCACTGTGCATGGCTAGACTTTTTTTAACCTGTTTAATCTTAAAATATGACTTTAATTTCTACTTTGAAGAAAATATTTACTTCGAAAGGAGAGTAGAGGTCTCGAGCTGTTGCTCTCACCACCGATGACTTGTGACTGGTGCCCATCTCTGGTGTCAGGACATGTTAAAGTAATTTTTCAAAGGCTGGATCCACATGCGGTGGAAGCTGGATCAGCTAGTCCAGTCGGTTGACTGCAATCTTGAGTTAGATCAATAAATGTTACATACCTATATACACTAATATTGTTCAAATGAGTGCTGGGAAGGACGTTGGATCAATGCCTGTTATGAAAGGGACCGGAGGCGGACGACGCCATATTGGATTAAAAAACTGCCTTGAAAACATATTTTACAAATTGTTAAGATAATAAACAACTGAAATATATTATAGGAAACTGCTCATTCCAAAGAAATATCTCCTGCAGAGTTAGGAATTAGGGCTAAGTAGGCTAGTTTTAAGTAAAAATCTTGAGGGCCTTATGGCAGTAAGTTAGCACTGCGTATGGCTAGACCTTCATTGACCTGTTTAATCTGATATTATAACTTTAGGTATTTTGTAATTTAAGAGAAAACTCTCACTTTGAAAAAGGGTAGAGGTCTTGGCGTGTTGCCTGGATGGGCCAAAACTCTTGACTGATGCTCATGGGAGATCATGGCAGAGGATTCAAGTACTTTTTCGGGAAGGTGGCCACGTTCAGGGAGAGGTGGCGGTAGTGCTAGGTTACTATAGGCTAATTCTGCGTCGGGTACTACTACCTAACTAGTTTAAAGGCTACAGTAGCCTACCTACTGTACTTCTAGGTATACTAGGTAGGTACTATACCTATACCTACCTAAGTATTCCTCATCGTTCGTCCCCTCGATTACGAAAGCCATCAGGAATTGGGGCGTCAAATGTTTAGCACGTGCCCCTGGGGTTAATTAGGTTACAGTCGTCCGAAAAAATACCTAGCCTAGGTATTAGGTACTATGCTACCTACTTAGCCTACTAAAATCTTGTTCAGGAGGTACCTAAAACTGCATATAGAAAAACTGCAACTGCCATAGTCTAGGCAGACGCGGAATAGTAATATAGACCTACCAGGCTTCGCAACCTTGAGAAACTCCCAATTACCCCAACCCCTAAATGTGTAATTAGCCTAGTAATGGGCTAAATGGTCATTACGGTTGGGCTCACCTGCTGGATGATTCCACATTGGCTGGAATTTTGGTGGAACAAATCTGTCCGCCGTGCGCACTAAAGATCGGTATATCACAGACATTGTAGGTAACAGATAGGTAACTAAGAAGTGAAACGGAGTAACTAGCTGCGTAGGCAGGTAACTACGTTATAATTTGGACGAGTCACCGACCGACGTCCCACTAAGTTCTGAACATCTGTTCTCTCTCGGTTGTCGGGTCCTCGGGACTCAGGAGGGATACACTCGGAGGTCTAATCTACAGGGCGTCCGGCGCTGTCAAAATTGACGCCGATCAGCTGATGGCTGCAAACATTTAATGCTTCTAATTTCCGCTCACAACGTTCATAATCTCACATTAGAGTAGTTTTTATCAAAATAAATTCCTCTAATTTTGAGGAATAATTTTCTATGATTTCATTAGCAATTATTGTACTTTTAGTAAGAATGTGATTAGTGGGTAAAGGTCTTTACAAGTACTCCCCATGACCATTGTAGGGACAACGCTTTTCCCTATATTTTTATTGTATCTGATCATCAAGTCACGTTGTTCTTACTTCCATCCGATAGAGCGTTCCGCGACCTTTCCGCCGATGTACAGGGACGGACTGGGACTAAATTTCGGCCCAGGACTTTTAATGTTGACCGGCCCACTTGGAGATGGAGCTAAATAGAAGTGGGGAGGTATATCTTGAAATGAAAGTATACTTTTGAAGGGAAACAAGCTACACACACACACACACACACACACACACACACACACACACACACACACACACACACACACACACATATATATATATATATATATATATATATATATATATATATATATAGATAATATATATATATATAATAGTGATGGGTCGGATAAAGGGCTCCCGGGAAAATAAAACACATGCAGACATAACTAAAAGAATTACTTTTATTTTAGATTATGAAAATTTTCTTTAATAGTTCACTCAGTGACAGCGATTGAGTATGGACGTATTGGAGTGTTTTCATGAAATGCTAAATATGCGAAAGCTCAGTGGCTTTATGATGAAAAATTACACAAAACCACTTCACTGAAGCACAACACTTTACACACGTTACTTTGAAAGAACAATCCCTGGAGTAAACGTAGTCACTCAGGAGTGAAATTCGAATTCTCCTTCACCAACACACACCGATTCCATGCATTTCACAAGATTAACTTGGACACAATTTTCCTAATTCTTGAACACACTGCGCCATTTTCTATAGGATGACTGTTATATCCAAAGTTTGTTGAATGAACAACAAAAGATTTTTGTTTAAACTTGCATAATAACATACAAGGAATACCGATCGAGTAGCGTCTTACTGCCTGTGTTGAGCGGCTTGATCATATATTCGACATAACAATAGAATGTTATCATGTGTTCAGTTTCCATTATTACAGTTTCGCTACCCGAACAGTGTTTTTCTTTTTTTATTGTATTAATCTTTATTATATATTTATGTCTGTATAATCATAGAATTCTGACTGTGTTGCCCAACCAGTTAGCAATAATGAAATGGAAAAGATGGCATATTGTATATTGGCTGATAGTTAATGAACGATAGCTTACAGAAAATGTTGATAAAATTATCGGAACAACCATTTATAGGGACATTTCAAGATTATTCTCTTGCAATGCCTGCATTAAGGTGTGCTAGCGATAAGATTCCTGTCCCGCCTTCCCCTACCTCTCTCTCTCTCTCTCTCTCTCTCTCTCTCTCTGTTTTTATCCAATTCTATTCTCTTGGTTCCCTTATTCTTCAGATTTGTAAGTTTTCTTACTAAGTTTTTTATTTTTATTTTTTTGTTTTTAAATTTAATTTTTTTTACTATAGACCGGCCCACAGGCCCCTTTTAACCACCGGCCCAAGGGAAAAAGTCCCCTCTCTCCAAATGGCCAGTCCGTCGCTGCCGATGTATAACATACGTAATTCCATTATTTGTACGCCTTATTATCTTTAAATGTATGTTTGTAAGAAAACACAAATCCACTGTCTCAGAGTCATTTCTGCTCTAGGTGTGAGTCTGTACTACTTATCCGTCCGCACCTGTCTATGTCAACCCAGTTCATCTGTAAATAAATCATCAGTACCCTGTTACCTGTCTTAATCTCTGGTCCTCACAACTGGTGACCTCCCGGAGTTGGTGACACAGCGGTTTAGCCCCAGCCTTTAACGGACTAATTACGGCCGCTCACCTTCAGAGAACCTTTAGCGGACTCAATACAGCACCACAGTTTAGGTCTCTGAAAACTCCATTTCGAGGACGACACTTACGCCATTAACGGACTAATCACGGCACAGCTTCCTAGCGTGTTTTGGCATTTTTTCGAAGATGGGTAGCTGGGTGCTGGTCAGCCAACACAAAATTCAGGCAGCGGTTCAGAAACATCCATCCAACGTCGCAGCCTCCTTTGCCTCAACCGGGGGACGCCAAATATCTTCTTGACCCGCCGAACCTGCGGGCCTTCTCGGTTCTTCCCCTGGCGCCATTGCCGCATCTGCGAGTCCCCAGGCCGCTGCTTCACCCAGGGTCCTGCTTTACCCACCCGACGTCGCTGCCGCACATGTGGGCCTGCTTGGCCCCCCTGATGTCACTGCCTGTGGGCCTCCTCAAACCCTCAACACTGCCGTCGCTCCTGGGGCTCACTCGGCCTGCCTGATATCGCTCACCCTTCTGACATCGTCGCCTGTAGTCCTCCTCGGCCCACCAACACCTGTGGGCCTCCCCTGCCTGCTGACGCCACTACCTGGGGGTTTCCTTGACCTGCTGACGCCGCTGCTCACCTGTGGTTCTGCTCTGCCTGCGGGACGCCGCTGCCACGCTGGGGACTTCCTCAGCCCAAATTACACTGCCGCTGCACCTGGGGGTTCCCACGGCCCGTCCCAGGCCACCACCTCCCAATGCAGCTCTCTCCGCAGTTTTGGTCGCCCCAGCCGACAGTAGAACCCCCCAGGCAACCACCAAGGGAGGCATCCTGTCAGCCAGCAACACCGAAGGACTCTTCACTCGATGACGCCCCATAACAAGTGTCACAAGGACACGGGGTCGCCTCCTGCCTCCAAAATATATTTTCTTCATCCAATAATTATTCCATAATCATTGTCTCGGGGGGGAGTATTTGTAAGGACAATGCTTTTCCCTATTTTTTTATTGTATCTAATCATCAAGTCACGTTGTTCTTACTTTCATCCAATAGAGCGTTCCACACCCTTTCCGCTGATGTATAATACATGTAATTCCATTATTTGTACGCCTTATTATCTTTAAATGTATGTTTGTAAGAAAACATAAATCTACTGTCCCAGAGTCATTTCTGCTCTCGGTGTGAGTCTGTACTACATATCTGTCCGCACCTGTCTATGTCAACCCAGTTTGTCTGTAAATAAATCATCAGTACCCAGCTACTTGTCTTAATCCCTGGTCCTTACACAATTATTGATGATTAATAATGAATAATTAAATAACGCATAATTAATAATGAATAATTGGAAGATTTGTACAGTTAATCATGATATCTTGTTGGTATCAGGACCCGTCCCCGATCGAGTTCTTGATATTTGAAATTGTAGGGTGGTCTTGACTGTCGAGTCGTCCGGTGGGCCTGCCGGGATGTCGTCCTTCGTCCGGCCCCTGGGATGACCTCGACCACGTTTCAGATGTCGATTTCTTCGCTTGAGGTCTTATTTTGTGGAGGAATTCTCAGACGTCTGCCTATCTCCTCCCAGCTTTTCCGCCTATGGATGTCGACGAGGTAGGCCGTGGAGTTTCTTGTGATGACATGGTATGGGCCTCTGTATGGTCTAGAGAGGGGTGGGCGGTGGGCCTCGTCCCTCAGGAAGATGTGTGTGCAGGTTCCTAGGCCTTCTGGTCTGTAGTTATGTGTCCTGTTGATGAAAGTCTTACGGCAGGGCACGAACTCCTTTGCTATTCCCGTTAGTCTTCTAAGGGGAGTATCTTGGTCGTCTGGTTCTGTGGGGAAGAATTCGCCTGGTACTGCCAATGCTTCCCTGTAGACTTTTTCTGCAGGGAAGTCTTTGCCATTTGCTTTTGGTACTGCTCAAAGTCCTAGCAGGACCCAGGGCAGCTGCGCCTTCCAGCCTTCATCTGTACTCTGTGCCATCAATGCTGCTTTTAACAAACGGTGGGCCCTTTCCATCATTCCGTTGGCTGCGGGGTTGTATGCCATCATGCTGTGGAGTGTTGTCCCCACATCAGGCATACCAGGGAGACCCAGAGTTCTGACAGGAATGCCGAGCCCCTGTCTGTAGTTATGTTGTCTGGCACACTGAAAGGCGCTAGTAGATGCTTCTACATCGGAGTTGCTTCCTGCCATATCGGTCTATGACTGTTGGGAGGTATCTGGCGCCCCCCAATTGTGGCAGAGGTCCTACGACATCCACATAATGCGCTCAAACCGTCTTTGTGGTTGAGAGAAGTCTTCGATGCCTGATTCCATGTGCCGGGTGATCCTGCTTGTTTGGCATGGTATGCAGTTCTTTGCCCATCTCTGCACGTCCTTTTTTATCCCGTACCACACGAACTTCTTGGTCATCAGGCACGTTGTTGTACGTGCCGATGGATGGGAGAGACTAGATGATGTCAAATACCTGCTTCCTTCATGATGCAGATATCAGGTTGTGGGGGCAGCCTGTGCTGGTGTCACAGAGAAGTGCGAATTCCTGCTCTCCTATTGGCATGTCCTTCCACTTCAGTGCGGTAAGTGCCATGTGATAATCTAGCGTTTCAATGTCTGCGGCTTGTTCCTTTGCCAGGTCCTCATAGTATATGTCCAAGTGGACCGAATTTATGTCAGTCCTTGACAGGGCTTTGGCTACCAGGTTCTTCTTCCTGGGGATGTAGCTGATGGTGCACCCGAATTCGGATATAGCGGCCAAGTACCGCTGCTGTCTTGCCGACCATGCGTCTCCTGCCTTTGTGAAAGCATGTACCATAGGCTTGTGGTCCGTCAGGATGGTGAAGGGGCTGCTGTTTGGGAAGTATTTGAAGTGTCGCATGGCCTGGTGGATTGCCAGCAGTTCCCTGTTGAATGCACTGTAGCGAATCTCCAACAGCTTCAATTTGCGGCTGAAGAATGTGAGTGGGTGAGGGGACCTATCCACTATCTGCTCCAGTACGGCTCTACAGGCGACATTGCTGGCATCGCTGGTAAGTCTCAGGGGGGCGGTGGGGTCCTGGTAGGCTAAGGTGGTGTCTCTGGCGAGGGCTGCCTTCGTCTGCTCGAGCACCCTCTGCTGCGGTGTTTCCCACGTCACTGTCCTCGGTTTCTCCTTCAGCACCTTGGTCAGGGGATACATGATACAGGTGATGTTCGGCATGATTCATTGATAGTAGTTGACCATGTCGAGGGACTCCTGCAGGGACTTAATCGTCTTTGGTGTAGGGAAGTTGTTTACTGCCTCTACCTTGGAGATGGGGAGGATGCCTGTTGGGGAGACCTTGTGTCCCAGGAAGTCCACATTCTCTTTAAGACGATTGGTATAAGCGAGATTGGAACCACTACCTGGTCATCAGTCACCTGTGGGGTGCTGCGGGTTTTCCTTGTCACGGACCTACACAGAATATGATCCTTAATTATATAATTATGCTGCGTATACTTCATATATTCCTTTTCTTTAGGATTGCCGTTCAAAGCATCTATTATTTTCTTAAACTGCTGATATTTTCTTTGTTCAGTCTGTACTAGTTCAACGCTCCAACCCGGGTCTTCCTGTTCAGATACAGTTTTAACAATAGGCACGGATGCTGATATATCTACTAGTTCAGTTAATGGCTCCATACAAGATGGCGCGGGGTTGCGTGATAATGCGTCAGCAATGATATTTGCTTTCCCAGGTAGATATCCTATCCTTGCGCCAAAGTCTTGAATGATCATATGCCACCGAGTTCTTTTGGGACTGTGACTAAAGCCTTTGAAGAAGTCGGTGAGGGGCTTATGGTGAGTAAGAACCTTGGCAGGATAGCCGTATATTATGAACTTAAAATGTACTAGTGAGTTAACAATAGCTAGCCCTTCCTTGTCTATTACTGCATATTTACTTTCAGAAGGTCTCAGTTTACGTGAATAAAAAGCTATAGGGAAGAACTGTTTGTCATATTGCTGAAGCAGTACCCCTCCTACCCCTTGGTCTGAAGCGTCAGTTGTGATAAAGAATTCCTTATTGAAGTCAGGGAGTTTTAAGATAGGTGAACTGCATAATTCCTCTTTCAAGGTATCGAACGCCTGTTGATGCTTTTCACACCATATAAAATCTACGCCCTTCTTCGTAAGATCCGTTAGAGGAGCGGCTATAATTGAGTAATTGCGTATAAAACGGCAGTAATATCCACTACAGCCTAAAAATTGCTGTATCCCCTTTATGTTAGTAGGTATCGGAAAGTTACGGATAGCCGACACCTTATTGTGGACTACCTTAAGACCTTGACTAGACACCGTAAAACCTAAATAGACTAGTTCTGTTTTGAAAAATTCACACTTAGTTATCTGTAGCACTAGCTCTAGTTTATGTAAATGTTCTTCTAAGGTATTAGAAAAGATTACAAGGTCGTCCATATAGGCATGTAGGGTATCCCTTAAAAAGTCTCCGAACACTATATTAATAATTCTGGTGAATATAATTGAGGCGCAACGTAAACCAAAAGGCATACGTAAGAATTCATAATGTCCCCTGGCTGTGCTGAAGGCGGTGTATGGGATACTCTCTTTTTCTAAAGGTATCTGGTGGAAGCCTTTAAGTAAGTCCAAACTGGTGAAATATTTGTTCTGTCCTAACAAGGATAAAATATTGTCAGTACATGGCACTAGGAATCGATCGGGAATCGTTTCCTCATTTAAGCAACGGAAATCTACGCAAATACGCCAAGTTCGATCTTTTTTCGGTACGAAGATTAAGGGGAAATTATAAGGGCTGTTCGATTTCCTAATGACTCCTTCTTCTAACATTTTACCTACTTCATCATTGATCTCATTCTGGAATTTCATAGGGAGTCGGTACGAAAGTATGTAAATGACTTTATGCTTGTCTTTTAGCAGTATTTGGTGTTCAATGACATCCGTTTTTCCCAAAGATCCCTCGGTAGGGGAGAAAACATCATGATATTTAGTTAAAAGATAAAAAAATTTCTGCTGAATCTCCTCTTCTTGAATGTCGTTATTGATTTTACTTTTGATAGATTGTAAGAGGGATTCATCCACAGCTGATTGAGCGTGATTAATTTCAGCAACAGTAAGAATGCGATACTTATAAACTTCCACATCCACGATGTGTTGATTTTTGTGGATCACTAGATTGGTATTCAAATGGTTACAGACTTCAAGTTTAACTTGATGCTGTGAATCAACAGTGTGTAGTGCTTGTGTTACGGACAGTCCGTTAATTTTCAGAGTGTCGGAGAGGATTAACATTTCAGATCCCGACAAAGTCTTCTTTACACGCACTAATATATTCGAAGGTACGTTCGGCTCGAGAGTTTGCATGCAAGCTGCTATTACGGGTGTGTGAGAATTCTGTTGGGTCGCTTGAACAATGTCATGATTCATGAGACAAGTGATTGGTTCCTCAATGTACATTACTGTTTGATTGTTTGTCTCTTTTTTGTGCAAAACTGATTTTAAGGTGTTAGAAGATTTACAGAATTTTCCTTTGATATACACGCCGTGTTTGGCAGGGGCTAAGGTAATGTTTTGAATGCCCATAGACGGGTATCCTATAATTACAGCTGGATACATATCAATGTTTTGTACAACTATAAAGGTATCAGTAAGCGTGCACTTGCCCACCTTGTACTGAATTTCAGTTACTCCTACTACACTTATTTCATTATTTCCAATACCCGAAAGCCGTACTCCAGACCTCTCAACATGTGATGAGTCCGCAAATCCATGATATTACGTGGACTACCGAAATCAAAAAACAGTGTGAAGGGTCGGAGCTTTAAATTTACGGCATGCAATGTAGGACATAATTCATCTTTACTGATAATAGCATGTATACAGCGAAATTCTACGGGAACCTGCACTGGTTTTTTGGATTTGGTCGTGTGGTTCATAGGAAAATTCTGGGTCTCGCATAGATCTTGTAGGTGATTAAATTTGTTATTTGATTCAAAAGATGTTGATACGAATGACCCAACATCACTCTCTCCCTCGCTGGAGTTAATTACGCGGTATTTGGTTTGCTTTGCACGCTCAAAAAATTTGACTGACTCTGTGAGTTTGGGTTCGACGGGCCGGGAACAGAACTTCCTTAAGCAAGATTTGTTTGTTTCTGATTTTGAACAGCGTTACTGTTTACCTGTTTCTTCTTATAGTAATGAGGATTCTTCTTATTATCATTGGCAACATTTTGTGTGGTTTTAGCATTATGTTGCTGTTGGTTACGTGAGAAGCAACGATTGTAAGAATGACTGGAGCTGTTATGAATTGAACAATAACGCGTTCTGCCGGCAGTCTCCAATCATATGCACTGCGTGCTTACAATTAAAACAAGTTACCCCTGCTACGTTATTATTGACTATATTTACTTGCTGTGGTTTACTTTCATTCTTTGCAAAAACTTGAGTAAGCAAGGGGTCCAGATCTGTGCACTCAGACATATGTTTCTTAATTTGTTTATATACGTCTAGCTCTGTACTGTTGGGCGATAGCTTCTTGTCAAAACAGCGTACCAAGGCTTCCAGCAACATAACTGTCAAGCAGGTTAAATATGTGAGCCTGATAAAATCTTTCACAGCCATGTTCCTTCTCGTAACCCAAGTGGAAGTAAGCAAACTATCCTGATATTCATTTAGCGGGTCAGCAATTAGTGCCACCCTCTCTACAACATTAAGTTGAGTCATAGAGGCAAGATTAAGGATGTTCCTCAAAGCTAAAACTACATCCAAGACTTCTTCACCGCCATATATGGCCCGTAATCTAATTTTAAGTTCATCCCATGTATCCTCCTCGGGAGCGATCCAAAAGAGCTAGGTCCAAAAGAGCTAGGCCTAAAAGAGCTAGTACAATTGAGCTAGTGCGACAAAATAGCTAGTTCCATAATAACTAGTACCAAAATTGCTATTGTGACATTTGAGCTGGTTCAAAAAGAGCTGTTAACCAAAATAGTTTGTTTCGAGAAAATGTAGTGTTGCTAAAACTGTGTGTGTGTGTGTGTGTGTGTGTGTGTTTACGTTGATTACTGAGGTAGAAAGTAAAAAATAAATTTTCTTCTGTCTCATCATATTTATTATCTTTAACTGAAAATGTTAAAAAACAAATAAAACTTTAACCTTTAATATGTTATGTTATAACTTATTCCTCGTAAAAAATCTTTTGTAGATATATCATTATTTGTGTGCTTGCTAATCAAGTTTTTCAGTCTATCGTTAATTTCCTTAGTCTTTCTTTTGACAGGTAATTGCTGCCCACTGATATACGCAATTAGATTGCTTCTCTGAAGTGCTTCTTCTTTTTTAATTCCTTGAAAAAAGCACCATACGGTTGGATGAGCAGTGTCATACATTCCCTGAATAGCACGATGCCATCCCTCTAACTTGTTATTTGTCCTTGTTCTGTCGTTTTGTGTTCTTTCCTGGACGTTCCACAATTCGATGGGAAATAATGGTATTCTTCTTCCTCTTCTCTGTCGTCTACCTATGTATGTCTTCGAAATAGTCATATAATATTTGCATTTCTTCATCCAATTGTAGACGTTCGAGGTCTTCATTTA
>NC_061104.1:29400409-29432909 GCF_015104395.2 Macrobrachium nipponense
TGCAAATGAGATTTAGATCATCCTACTAACTGGAGCCAGGCAAGATCCTTAATGCCGTGTAGCGACACAGTTAAAAGGAATATCATTGAATTTTGTTTCATCAAGTCAAATAATGGAAATGATCTAAATTTAACTCTTGGTTTGTTTACACTCGATGTCTTCACAATTAAAAAAGTTGTTGATTACGAGCGAAGCGAATTAATTAATGGAAATAGGCTCATTTCTGGCGGCCCGGCCCTAACGCTATTCAAATGCTAATATCTCCAAAAAATATTGAAGATAAAAGAAAAATGATTTCGGCAGATAAAACCTTGTCTTTAAATTTCATCCAATATAAAATTTATTTTTAGAATATCATAAATTCACATTTGAATGATGTATTAATTATTACATTATAATCTTCTCAACATCAACGATTTGATTTCTACATTTGACAGTTTTCTCACATACTAGGGTTAGTTAAACTATGTCTTCTCACCTCCGCTATAAAGAATCATTTCGTGTTGCATCGTTTGTCAGATTATTAGTAGTTTGATGTTGGAAGACTATTTGAAATGCAATTAATTAACGGTAACGCTTATGTAGCAGAGAATTCCGAGATACCTATTTAACCTTTAGATTGTTTAACTTGAAGCAACAAAATTAGTATATTCAGTTTTACACATGTTTTGGTTTGGCATGGCTAAGCTTCTGTATCTCTTATAGTTAAATCTATGGTTTTAGTGATCTTGGATTATCCTGGATTATCTCTCTGAATTCTACCCTTTTGACAATTAAACATCTGGTATTCTTGATCTTTTTGTGTACCTTGTAACCTTCTTTCCAACTGTATATATATATATATATATATATATATATATATATATATATATATATATATATATATATATATATATATATATATATATATATATATGTATATATATATATATATATATACATATGTATATATGTATCTAATGTATATATATACTATATATACATATATATAAAATATATATATATATATATAATATATATATATATAATATATATATATATATATATATATATATATATATATATATATAGATAGACACGGAGTAGGTAGGCAGAAGGTCGTAGTATACATCAAGGACAGGTGACAAGTAGACAGTTATCAATTAAGATAACATTTATTCGCCAACGCGTTTCGTAACACATGTTACATCCTCAAGGCTACAAAAGAAAGATAAAAACAAATTAAAGCACATGGACAACAACTATTTAAAACAACAGAAATAAGAAAAAAATTAAAATTGTAGTTAAAACTTAAGAAGTATTTAAAAACAGGAAAGTTTAAAAAGCACCTGTCATATGGAAAGTTGAAGAATGAGTGAATACAGTACGGGGTGGGTAATATATATATATATATAATATATATATATATATATATATATATATATATATATATATATATATATATATATATATATATGACTAGTAAGGGGGCTCAAGCCCTACAGATATCACAATGCGGAGAGGTAAAGGCATGTCTCAGCATACATAATTTATTGCCGACGTTTCACATCGCTTCGATGCATTTTAAAGGCTGGGAATTGATAAAAATACAAATATATAAGACTCGTCAGTGATAAAACACGGTATAATATTTAAAATTGGACACTAAAACATTTAAAATGTAAAAAATTACTATACAACAACACTAGGTTAGAGAGACAACCTACCAGAGTAAAAAATAGGTGACTGAAGGACTGAGCGGGGAAAAAGAAAAAAAAAAAGAAAAAACACCGACACACAAAACTATACAACAGACGAGAGACAGAACTTATGTAAACAAACAAGTGGTTAGGCTATAAACAACTGAACTGATGAGGACTGGGCATTTAAATTCGGTACATTGTTCTTGATTAAAATGGATTCCAGTGTTAAAAGTTCATCATCCTTATTGGCTGATCCAATAATTTTAAAATCATCGATGTCCAAGGGTAGCGACAGGTAATAGTGTGGTTACGGATGCCAGATAGCTCAGGATTGGATAGTTTGCATCCTGTTCGGAAACTGACTCCTTTGTGGGCGCAGAAACGGACTTGCAGAAACGGATGCACGAAGAGGTTGCTACAAGTCCGTTTGTTTTGAAAGACAAGAAGTAATAAAAAGTTAAAATGGCCTCAGATGACATCTGAATACCAACAAAATGAGAAACTCATCTCAAATGACAGATGAATGACAACAGAACGACAGCCTTCCACGTTATGACACATATGCAGGTAGCAGGTTACCGAAGGTACCAGTTTCCCGTGGAGATACTAACCAAGATAGGACTAAGTCAGTAAAATCTGATAAAAAGTTCCTTCCAGGCTATGGAAATTCCAGCCATATGTAAACAAAAACTGAAGTGGAAAAATGCCCGGCAATAAAGGGTAAAAAGTTTTAATATGGTCCTTTTATTTACTGGTCACCATTCAGATAATATCAAGGGACTGGTGACAGTTATGGTATACAAAGAGGTCTCTCTCTAAATAATTACCGTTGCTAAATGGTCTCTTAAAAAGTTATTGCAGAAGTAAATTTCGTTGGTATTTTTCTCTCCCTCCACACTCGCTCTGTAGAGGCAATGCTACGGAAAAGAAAATATTCTTACCGGATGACTGGGTCTTACTTTTTCAGTGTTTTGAAAATTTGCCATAACAATACCTATTCAACAAAATGCAATCAACGTCCAACCTTTTATTTTCCTGTTTGTAATGATAATCTACGGGTAATGAGCTCTTAAACTTATTTAGGTTTGTTTTCAACCACCCCAGAGCCATCCTCTCGTCACTGGCACTTGGACCAAGCTGTAATAACGATTATAACATCTCTAGTGCTGGAAATTGGTGTCTTGACACTCTGCTATAACCATCGGTTTTCATGACATGGAAACATGAGAAAACATAATCTGCAAATATATTACTGCCCGATACCTTCATTTGGAGGCTTTGTAGTGTAGTGGTCCTGAGTTGAAGCATGAAGCCCAACTTAGGCGTGACATTTTACTGGCGACACAGCCTTGCCGTCTCTCTGAGCAGAACCACCAGCAGCCACTGCCTGCCGGCGGTCATGGCTTGATAGAGCGCTGACCTGGGTGCTGATTAGATGTAGGAGAATATAATTATCTTTGGTCTTTAGGATACTGCAACGGCGCAGTGATCTGTCCCTTGCTTATTATTCTCAAGACCTACATTTACGCTTGTAGATGTACAATTCTGGAAGTATCCCTGGTAGGGCGATGGACGCTTACTTATGCCTTAAAGCAGCCAGTTACGGTTATAAGGTGTGGAGAGAGAGAGAGAGAGAGAGAGAGAGTCTCTGTGTACTGTATTTTTAATTTCATTTACAGTGCATTAATTTTTTTCCAAATTAAGGAGTCCACTAGTATTATCATTATTTTTCATGGGAACATACGTAAAATGCTGATTAACCAGGCACTCGAGATTAGAATGTCTGCGTAAAACTTAGTACTTTTTTCATAATATATTGCCATTGCACTGCAGACAGACAGACAGAAACACACATATGTATATATTAAGTACATTATGTTGTTCTGTATTTTCTTGTTGAAGATGATCTCACGATAGTTAAACGTAGAGTTCACTATCCAGGGACTGTGAGTTACACAAGAAGATGTGAACATATGGGAGGATCGAGACGACAATAAGTCCCGACCCGAGGAATGTTTCAAAGTTTCTACAGGCTGGTGGTAAGAGGTTGCTCCTAGGCTGAACGAACGAGGGTCTCAATATGGGGTTCGTTCCCTGTAGACTATCATTATTACACACATAAAATAAATATACAGATACACATGTAATATTGTTATATGGAAGCATTTATCATTTCCATTTCTGTTATAATTAAACATTACTCAAAATATACCAATATCTGAAAACATTAAGGAGCAGCAAAAAAAAAAAAGGAAAAAAAGAAGAAGAAAACAGCTGAAAGCATAAATTAAAATGTAAGCAAAATAAAACTTTGGTTTCCACGAAATGCAGAAACCTTCAGGTCATCTGGTTTGCAGAAAAGATTCACACGAGAATACAGAGATTGCAATGTTTTGCAATATCTGTCCAGCTGTTGGTTTCCATGAGCATTATTCTTATTTTCTTCCATGCAGTTGGATGGAGGACTATATATTAGTCATGAGCTGTCGACAGCTTCAGAAGAGCTGGTGAAGAAAGTCAGGTATACGATGTCTTTATTCAGTATCATATATTTATTATAGATAGTATATAAAACATGATACACACGCACACATGTGTATGTGTGTGTGCGTGTACATGCATAATATACATGTAAAATGTATTCCGAAGAAAAAAATCTTTGGGAAGATTCTTCTATCTTGCAATTCTTACAAATATGTATATTTGTGAATGTACGTGTGTGAGTGTGTATCCTTTATTCGTCTACCACTATCTATAATCTATTTGTTCTTTTAAAAACACTAAAAAACATCAAATAATCTAAAAAAAAAAAGCTGAAAAAAACTGGCGAAATCTACCGCAAACACTCTCTCCCATCCAGAATGAAACTAATCTTCAGTTTGCTAGCGATTGGCGTGGCCCTCTGTGCCATCATTGCCAATCAGCCCTCGCTAGTATCGGCTCGCGCTCCTGTGATTGTCGAGGAAGAGGAAACCGTTCTGACTCGGGACTGCGCCTTCACGAACGCCCACTCGGGCTCACCGTCGAAGCCCGGAGGAGAGACTGACCTTCATGCAGGCCTAGAGGAATATCCCACAAGAAGCCTGAAAGGTAAGTCGGACAACGCAAGGCTCAGTCTGAAAAAGTCTGATATGAGTCTGAATTGTGAGTCTCATCAACTACTATACGGCAGAAGTCGTTCTAAATAGAGTCTGAGGCAAGACTGATAAGTCTAAAAAGGAAGGTCTGAAGTAAGTCTCACAAGTCTGGATTAAATCTAGAGGGTAGGTCTGAAACAGCCTTCACAAGGGTTCTGAAGCTAGTCTCATAAGTCTAAAAACAGCTGAAATAATATTAAATTGCGACTAAAACAGATAAGGAATAAGTATCTGAGGACGTCTTTCAAACGAGTCTGAAAATGAAGGCATCAGAAATTCAATTTGACGAGACTCTGTGAGTAAATTTGACCCCGATTATTTGATTAAGTTGTTATTTACAAGTAATTAAGTGCAGCTGATTGAACTTGATTTTGCCTCCAATGTATACATGACTGTTTAGGATTTATCCTCAGGTAATTTGCATAATTAAGTTAGCTCTGCATGTTGTTGCAAAGACTAAAACTCAGTTGAGGAAACAGAGCAGAAGCTAATTTTCAACTTGAAAGAAAACTCTAAAACTAAATTGAAGAACTGTTCAAACACGCTTTTTAAGTCAAGGTCAGAAATTAACTTTAATTTGATGGTCTTATCTTAAAGAAAAAAAAAGTTCAAAATTGATAAATAAACTAATGTGTGATTTCTTATTCAAATTTCGAAATGAATTTCACTTTAGGTACAAGAATGTTTCCTTTTTCCTTTGAGTCATTCAACTTTCCAATAAGATATTTATGTTACCGATAATCAACATAATACGCAAACCGATATATACTATTTCTTACAGGATATGTTTTTATTGGTAAAACCAATTTCTGTCCTCAGTTCAGGAAAGTCCTGAATATTATCTATCAATTAAGTCTTTTTATCACATAAGTTATCCTCTTATTGACCGAATTTTTGTCCATTACCTATTTCAATCGCCGTTGCAGATACCCTGACCAGCTTAGGACGCAAAATAGCCAAAGGTCTGGGAGTTGTCGGCCATGTTTTCAAAGGCGTCGAATTCATTGCCAGCTTCTTCAAGACCAAATATAAGACCGAAACGAACGAAAACTACTGGGAGGAGCTCTCGGGTAAGGCGTCAAGTTCTGTCTGAAGGAGACGAGCCCAATTTTGATGTGATTATTCTTACGATGTGACCCATTTAGGAACTAATCTTGACAATGACGCGGAACACGGGTACAAAATAAAAAATCAGTTCTTCATTACTGTTTACACAGTAAACACATTTTTTCGCACCTTCCAATTTACTTGACAATTTAAATCCATAGTCTTCGGAACTGGCAATGCAAGAAACTCCGATGTTAGCGACAAATGTGGCCTGATGAAGTAAATAATAAAATAATAATAATAATAATAATAATAATAGTAATAATAATAATAATGATAATAATATCGCTGAGACTTAGAAGGGCAGGGATAAACCAAAACCACGGTGGATAAACCCCGCCCCACCACATATACACACACACAACCACAAAACAATTCGGTCCCAAAAGGATTTCTCTCTCTCTAAAAATGTTGGTAACATGAGTCTGGGAATATAGAGGTTGGCAGAAAATTACCTGTTAGGAAGTGAACGACAAGAAACCCCGAGTAAACCATTTAACCTTCACGTTTATGACTTTCGCTCTACCTTTTAAGGATTTTGAAGCTTGATTTGCGTACACTACAAGAACACATATTTAATTTTGTGTGTAACAACGATAGTCCAGTAAGAATGAAATCTACGCTTAGATCTACCAACGTCCAACTCGGAGCTTCTTCCTCTTATTAGTGGATCGTTTGAAATTATGAAAGGATTTCGATTCGAGCTTCAGGGAGGTGCGAACCTCATTACCCTCTCAACATTCTCTTGCGTTCCTCCCAAAACTTAGGAGAAAAATGATCAGCCCCGTCGGAGAGTAACTTGTAAAACAGAAACAACTTTTTGTGAGGAGCCAACTCTAAATTTACATAGAAACACGTTTGACCGGCGTTGACACCATTCACTCAGACTTCGGAATGCTCTGTCCTCCTTTATTTGCATGTCCGCTTCGTCCGAGACTCCGAGCGCGCTTTACGCAGTTCTACTCATCTTGGCGTCTCTCCCTCAGCTCTGCTCATCTTGGTCTCTAAGATAAAACTGTGAAAATGCGAAATTCATACTATACACTAAAACTTAGTATAACGAGACACAAAAAATTTCTTTTCTAATACCACTTTTCATCCAGTACTATTTTCCATTCGGAAGAGAAACTAGGAGAGCCAATTTTCACTCATAGCAATATTGTAAGTATCACATTTTTCGTAAAATTATGCCAGCGCCACTTTTCACTCTTAACAATAGCTTGTAGTGTGCTTTAGATTCATAACAAGAACTGACCACTACTTCTCATTTATAACAGGAGTTGTAAGAGCCACTTTTCCGTCATACTATCATTTTCCAATGCCAGTTTTTCTTAATATCAGAAACTGTTGGCGCCATTTTTATTTGTACTAGAAATTGCCAGTGCCACCTTTAACTCATAAAAATTGTTATTTGCCACTTCTCAGTTATTACAGAAACTACCAATACCACCTTTCTTTATCACAAGACAGTCACTTACTCTTTTTTTGCATAACAATTGTCAGTGAAACTTTTTATTCCTAAAAGCAGCCAGTGCACCTTTTCATTCATAACAAATAGTACTAGTGTCAGTTTTTTTCTTTTATAAAAATAGCTGCAAGTCCCACTTGCTATTCACAAAATAAATTGTTAGCGCCACTCCCGTTCACAACAGAAACTGCCAGCGCCTTGGTTGAAGAGACCATCGACCAAGTGATCTTGCGTCAAACTCAGGATGCTGTCAAACGCATGTCCGAAAACCTCGAGTTGTACCTCGACAACAATAGCACCGTAGGCGATTTCTCAGCTCTCGATCTCAACATTGCTATGGACAACGAACGCGAAACCATCATGTAAATATTCTTTAATGTTCAGATATTCCATCACTATGTTAAGTTTAGCCGATCCATCAATGTCAGTCAAGCTGTCATTGCTAAGATGTAAATATATTTTTCACTAAATAATGAAGAACCAATTCCAGGGCCAAAACACATACCAGGTCTCTGTAGAATTGATGGAACCAGGCCATACCTGCTTCAATAATAAGGGCCCAATTTTGGTGATATAAAACGTTTAATTGGTGTTTGTAATCTGAGATCAGTAAAGTCGAACGTGAATAAGGATGAACAAACTTCAGTGACATTCAACGTTTAACAGGTCTATGTACGCTGGAATCAACCACCCTCAAAACATCGTGCTGCAGTACGCGGACATGGTCACAACTCGTCTTATGCTCTGGCAGGCGACAGCTTTCAGATACATCAAGGACTACACGATTAACGGCAGAGTAAGAATATGTTTTTATTTTATTTATTTATTAATTTTTCGTTATGATCGCATTTAAACACTCATTAAGTTGGCTCTCAGGCCTCATTATGACACGCTGTCATTTGCAATACAGGTTTTAAGTCCAACTCTCACACTTCCTCTATTATCTGGAGGACCTGTGGCCGGCATGAGAGTAGAAATTCTCTCTTAGAAGAGTTTTCAATGACAGACCACCAGTGCTCATTTCATAATAGAAAAAACCAAAAAATATTTTGTACGTGTTATAAAACCAATATTCTGTACTTTCATTTAAAAATACCTTATAACTCAATATTTTCTCTGAATGCACGTCGTAGCTTTCAGCAACCTCTGTGGCGAGTGTTTCAAGCATTACGCCCACTACACAAAGTTCTGAATTGCTGACCGTTTATTTCTGCATCATTTTCTGAGTCCAGCACGTTTTGGCTCCGCTTTTTTTGGCGCAGATCATTTGGCGCCACCGTTTTGACGATAGACAGTTTGGCGCTCGCTATTTGGGCAATGAGTTCTATTGCCCCCAATTCAGAATAAAAGCCAAAAGTCGAAAGTTGATAGATTAGACTGTCGCTTTGCAATTATTTTCTCATACATCAGTTTATTTACTTATTTATTTTGCTTCTTTATTTCTTTCCTTAGCCATATATTTTTTATACATTTTTTCATCTATTTATTTATCATTTATTTATTTCTTAAAAAAGGTGAAACATAATGAGTATAACTAATTCGATTTATTTTTAGAAATGCAATAATACAATACAATACCAAAATAAAGAAATAAAAAAAAAGAAAATACGATTTTTCAAACAGTTTAATGCATTTTATAGTTGTTTGCCAAACCACGCAACTATTCTAGTGATTCCCGCGAATTAAACTGTTGTACTATATTTAAAATGCGTTCATCAGCCCTAATGTATTTCAAACGTTTTCGATTTGGAGCATTTCCAGCAATCAGTTATTCATAATACGCATCACGACCCTTTTCAATTCTCTTTATATTATCGACGAATCTCCATATAACAGGATGGTTCATTCCTAGTTCTGCAAATCTTTTTCTGTATGTAGCTTCAGCGTGATTGTTTGTTCGGTCTTCACCAGATGTAGTTCGACTGTTCGTTTTCCACATTTCTGTGGGGAAAAGTGGTAGGCGTCGCCCACTGCCTCGTCTCGGTGGTGTCCCAACATAATCATCTTCGACCCGATGCATTAATGGCTGAAGTTCATCAGGTAAGTATTCCGACAAAAAATCGATCATTATTATATGAATGTCGGGGCCCAAGGTATCTCAGATCCTTATGAATATTATGTGCAAAATGAAACAAACAGCTTTTCAGTTTCACTCTAGGAAAACATACTTCCCGTGCAGAAAAAACTGCTTGACGCTTATTAGGTAATAAATCATGCAATATAGGAAAAATAATAAAGTAAACCTGAGAAAATAACGGAGGAGACAACTTAGATGTTTCATCCATATACCGCACATCAGATTCACGGAAAATACTTACCCAGGTGTTTCTGCCAAAAATAAAAAATCTCTCATCTTCTTGACCTCTATCGCCAATTGAAAAGCCTTCAGGTTGACCACAGTTCGCCACATAAAATTTTTACTCGTCAGGGATTACTAACTCTCCTGAACTAACAGGATTTGGAGGAGCACAATATAATTGATTTATTTTGATTGGTACAACATTTTTCATGGCATCTGAAGTCGGCAGTGCTGCCAGAGCAACGTGGGAACTGTTTTCAATGCAAACATTTGTGACTGATGACGGCACTTCATACGTTTCCTCAGCTAGACGTTTTACACTGTTTTGATTTTAGCAACTTCCACACTTACTGATGAAGCACCATGAGAATGTCCGTTCACTTCTTTTGCTGCCTCGTGGTTTTTAGTGTGAATGGGAACTTTACACTCGCCCTTTAATTCACATCTCCAAAACTTTACAGAAGGATCATTTTAGATACATCTACCAAACACATATTATAAAACCGTCTTGTGCAAATTTTGTCTTGTCTCTCTTGCTTAGAATGTTTTCCGCTATTTCTGGTATGAGGTGTAGAAAACATTTGAATGAAAATTGTATTGCAGTTTTCCAAGCGTAAGAGACAACAAGTTGGACCATCATAGCTTTTCGTTTTGTATTTCAGTTTTTCGTTGTATGTTTGTTTGTATGGTGTTTTTACGTTGCATGGAACCAGTGGTTATTCAGCAACGGGACCAACGGCTTTACGTGACTTCCGAACCACGTCGAGAATAAACTTCTATCATCAGAAATACACATCTCTCACACCTCAATGGAATGCCCGAGAATCGAACTCGCGGCCAACGAGGTGGCAGGCCAAGACCATACCAACCACGCCATTGCACTGAGGCGCTAGTTTTCCATGACTAAATGATAAAATTATTACAAAACGAGACTCTGATCTACGGATGGTCGTTAAAATTTTGACTATCAACTTTCGACTTTTTTGTTTTCATTCTGAATTGTCATCAAAAGAGCTCATCGTCAAAATAGCGAGTGCCAAAACTGTCTATCGCCAAAACGGTGGAGCCAAATGATCTGCGCCACAAAAGGGCGGCGCCAAACAGTCCTGTTCTGTTATTTTCTGCCTTTAATGATATCTGCTGACATTTGCGTATAATTCGGTCCCTAAAGAAATATGACCTTCGAGTCACCGATTTTCATCAGTTCGAACACCATTTCCATGAAAATGATTTGCTGTTCGTGTATCTCTTTCGCTCATCTCTTGGAATTCATTAAGGCACCGTCTGGAGACACCGTGTGCAGCATAGTCTACAAGTGGAACATGGCTTACAAGACAGAGATCGACGAGGTATCTGAATTCTTGTTGCCAGCGCTTGAAAAGTGGAACACCGATTACAAGGCGCAGGTATGATGATCTCAGACCTAGTTTTCCTTCTAACATGTCACTCTCGGATTTGCTTGATACAAAACCAAAATTTATTTTTCAACAAATAACTCCAGTAACACCCGTGCATTATTGCTATTGCGTTACTTACTCTCATTTAGTTAATGTTTCCTAATTTTACACCAAACAGGTCACTATCATATTCACTTCATTCATTAATAAACAAGACAGGTACAACCTAATCAACAGTTTTACACTAAACAGTCATTCCCCCGTTACTTTATGCTCTTCCAAAGAAGCCATACTTATGAATGCTTTGGTGCAACTGTATGAAATTCTCTCTCTCTCTCTCTCTCTCTCTCTCTCTCTCTCTCTCTGGTCCTAGAAGTGCAACAGAACTACTCTCGGATAGCAAACAATAAATCTGAGTTCAATCCAGGCGAGAAAATTATGTACTTGGTTGTGAGTCTACTGTTGTGAGTTACAGGGAACGAGAGAAAGGAGTGAAAGAAAAAGAAATAAACAAACACGAGTGATCAATGAATAGTACATCTCCATATCATGTAAAAAATGAGGACCTCGAAGAGGTAATCCTCAACCTCCTCTCTCCCCACAGCTGGGAGTGAATTGCAAGACGACTTACGTCAACCCAGCTTTCCACCAGTGGAGATACGAGGCGGAATGCACAATATTTGATGGGTGAGTTTTCCCGATCGACTCTGGAAATTTCAAATATTCATTTTGTTCCTGAGAGACATTTTTTCCATCTTCTTTGTACTATACTAGTATTGAGCTTCAGATTTATCTTTCTTTTACCTTTAACGGCTTCCTGAAACTTCAAGATCAGCTAAGGTCATCTTATCCTAAAGCTTTCCTTCGAATTCCAGGTATCACGGTACTTTTCCCGGAAAGTGGAGTAACACGTGTTATCGTAAATCTAATCCGGTAAGAAAATTTTTCTTTTTCATATATATCAAATCTAACATGTAAGTAGTTGGAATGTTACACACACACACAAACATATATATATATATATATATATATATATATATATATATATATATATGCATATATATATATATATATATATATATATATATATATACTGTATATGTATATATATATATCTTATATATATATATATATAATATATTATATATATTATATACTTATATATATATATTATTATGATTTATATACAAATCTGCAAATGTTCTTTAATATCTAATTCCTTCTACCTCGGAATTAATATATTTCATATATGTTAACCGAAGGGGAGTTTTTTTGTTGATAAGAAATTCGTCGGCTCATGGGCGCGAACCACGGAACCAAGAATTCAGGACGTACAGTGAAATGCTTTAAACCACAAGGCTATCATATATACATAACTGAATCACGAAAATTTGGAATGTGATAAATATATAAATAAAGGCAAATGCCACGAAGGCAAGTGAACAAGGGAGTGGTGCTAGGCCAAAAAATAAGAAAGGAAACAAGGAAAAATGCGTCGAAGTTTCTTCAGCGCAATCGAGTTTTTTTTGTAGTGTAAAACGCTGTATGAAACTTTCAGCCACGGCCCATGAACCTCTGAGCTGCGGCCCATAAACACAGCCACGGTCCGGTGGTAGCCTGTGTTGTTGGTTCCTACAACGGTACCAGAAGTACGATTATGGCTAATTTTAACCTTCAACAAAGTAAAGCTACAGAGGCTAGAGGGATGCAATTTAGTATGTTTGATGACTGGAGGGTGGATGATCTACATACCAATTTGCAACCCTGTAGCCGCACTACTTTTTAATATCTGAGGGCGGACAGATAAAGTGCGGACGGACAGTCAAAGCATCTCGATAGTTTTCGTTTACAGACTACTAAAATACTTAAAAATGAGAGTCAATTTAATTTTGTGTCAAATGTAATGTGAAAGTCCTATCACTGTTTATCTTTCCTTTAAGTGAGCTCTGATTCTTCCATCTGTAGGAGTTTCGCGAAGTAGATAACTTTTGGTCGTAAATGAAAAGTAAAACTGGGTCTGTCCCTTTGCTCTTTTGAGAAAAATGAAGGACAATGATTTTTCAAAATTGATCTGAATTGATACAAAGTCCCTCATTCTGTTAGTTCCTAGGATATTTATTGATCCTTGCAAGTACACATTACTCTTCTGGGATATTTCAACTCTGTCATAGCGTAGATTTCATTATCAAGAGAATGTGAAGTCTTAACAATGAATGCGTAACATACACCTCCAGCTTTCAAAAGTAAGAATATGTAGGGTACTACTCATCTATTTACTTTACTGAATAATTGACAACCATTTGCTCCACTCTTGGCAGAGATGTCCAAGCAAGAGCAGCAGCGCAGTGTGCGATGTCTACTGTGGGGTTGCGAAACTGGATCCCTACATCGACGCTCAAGACCGCACTTACAATTTGATCAAGGAATACGTTAATGCCATGCTGGACGATTTCTTAATTGTATGTATTTTAAATGCTTTAAACACCTCTCTCCGAACTTTCACTTTGCTTATTTTGTGATGAATACATTCACAGATATTCGAATGCAATGGTATTAAGTGGGTATATACTCGTGCCTTATTGTAAGACAAATCACCGCTCAAACCACACTCCTGAGTTCTACTGGAAATTTCTAAGCGATGCTACCAGGGATGAAGGTGCAAGCCCCTTGCAAAAATTGGCAGGTCGAATTGCATGATCACAAGTGGCATTAAACACCCTAACTAAAGTGTGATATTATATCTTCTGACTTTCTTCCAGATGAAGACGACTCAGATAGACGTTTACATGGAGGAGTGTGGCTTTTAGAATATCAACCCATCTTCAGACAAGAGGAATTACCTTGCATCAAGATTCAGCACATCTGTATAATTCACAGAAATTAAACAAAAGCAAATATCTAGTGTATGACTTTAAAAGCATAAAAAATTTTAATTGATTAAACTTGGAAAGAAAGATCTTGCTGTTGGTGGGAGCGCTGGAAAGGTAATTATGCTCACTCTTAACAGTTATGCATGAAATTATATTTACAAAAACTAAGACTTTTCTTACGCGTGTAAACGCTTAAACATAATTAAGAATTACATACCCACCATTAGTAGCTAGGAACAAGTAAATAAATTCCAAAGCACTAAAGGCATACAAACGTTTCTTTAAATGTTCAGCAACTGTAACACCCAAGTACAGAATCTAAACTAGCTTTCTTTTTAAACTAATTTTCTTTTTAAACTCTGAATAACATCTGGTTTGACTGATAAACCTCTCTTTTCAAGAATGTGTGAATTCGTAGCAAGTTCGAATAATCAGTCTAAAGAAATCAGCAAATCTTTTTACATTGACCTTTGAAGAAATTTGATTTCATGAGCAATAAAGGGAATGAAATAAATGATTGGATTTAATGCCAAAGTTTCTTTTAATCCTTTCGATGTAAAACATCCACTAGTTTGTGACTGGATATATATATATATATATATATATATATATATATATATATATATATATATATATAAATATATATATATATATATATATATTATATATTTATTTTCATTACTAGGCTAACTTTCATGATCTCTACAATACACCATAACAGACCATACAACAACGGATACAAACTCACTGTCAAGCCAACAGAGGCACAATGGAATTTCACGGATGTGCTTAAATTGTTCAGCCTGGTGGGTGAGGCAACTTGCAAGCCGTATATAATTGCAATAACAACTAATCACGATCTCACGGTATGGCTCGACCAGATAACATGGATGAGATTATTAACCTGGGTTGGAAACTAGAACTAGATTTCATAAACGATACAGGAAAGTAGTAATTATTGCATGCAAGGTATTTGTGTATTAGGCCTTGACTTGTAGAGTGTACGTCATGCAAAACCGTTTTCTGGCATCTTCCAGTATTGTTTTTCTTGCATCTTTCTCTGGACCCTTTCAGCATCTTTACTGGCATAGTTTAACATCTTTAAGCATTCTTTTCTTTTGTTATCTTTCAACATATTCTAATAGCATCTTTTGGCAATATGCTCTTGCATGTATTTAATGGAAACCTTGCAAAAAGAAGCAATGATTATGTTCCACATAAAGGGAAACTCAAGATAAAGATGGGGCCCAACAATGGTGGCCGTGCACGACTACTAAGAGGCCAAGTAAATATTCGTTGACACCGACTTTATCTCATCAATGGTCGATGGGGATTTCCTATCTGGAACTCTTTTTCAATTTTCCTTCCTGAAACTGAGTCCTGACTTCTGTTACATGCTAGGTTTGATCTTTTCCTCATTATCTGGACTCACAACTTTGGAATCTTTGTCCTTTGGAGAACTTCGGCTTCCAATCAGGTGATAGTAAACCAATTCCAAGACGAGACCAACTGCTGCCACTGACATACCTGCTGCCCAGATAACGGCCAGTCCCTGGAAGGAAATTGAATGACATTTTATACACACACACACACACGCACATATATATATATGTGTGTATATATTAACTTTATCACTTACACAATGCTGTGCATTAATACAATCACTGACAGGATCTCACTGAATCTGGATGGTATCTAGCGGAGATATTTAAAGTATTCGTGGAATGACCAGACACGTAGGCCAGCTGCATTTACATATATCCATGTAGGGGAGAGGATTAAAGTCAAGGTCACGAAGGGCGGGGCAGTCCATACAGGAGAAGGAGGGTAATGACAGGAATAAGGACTTTAATTCTCTGCCCCACACAGATATAAATACAGCTGGACTGTGTGTCCGGCCATTCCACGGATACTTGACAATGAGGACGGTTAGTCCAGGAAAGCTTGTACTCATTTTTTTTTTTTTTTTAAATAAATATCTCTGCTAGATACCATTCAGTTTTAATGAGGTCCTGTTGGTAAATACATACAAGTTATAAACACTGTATCCTTGCACTAAAATATTATGTTGTAGGAAGCCCACTAAGATTCGAAATAATTGAAAGTTTTTATTTAAGCTTTCGGAGGGTATATTCTCTCTCCCTCTTTCAAAAGAGTAATGAAAGTTACAAAAACTGAAAACATTGGTCAAGGTAAAAGAAATACTAACATACAAGTATACAGTTGTATCAGAGTATGTGCCCTAAGGTTATTTGCCAATATTGTTTAACTACTTGGTTACACTAACTACATGTTTTGTCATAATTGCATTACAGAAAAGTTTGGTTAAAAAAGACTCTTATAGCTATCGATAGTGTCAACATTTTGGATTAAAATAGATTCTAAAAGCTTTCTTTTTTTAGTGTTATTAACAAAGTATACTTTGTCTTTCATTTTGTCCAGGTTAACAATGTGATTTTTACTTTGTGTTGAAAGAGGGTATTGCTTTCATCACCTTTCCTTAATGAGTTACGATGTTATCTTTTCCTTTTGTCAAGATCATTCGTTTCAACTATATATGCTTTTTTACACTCTTGGCAGGGAATTCAAAAGTGCATCTTTGTTTTTTGTATACATTTTTAACATTATTTGTTACGTACTTTTGCAAAGTGTTTGTAGTCTTATATACTGGAACAATGTTACAAAATTTCAAATATTGCAATTATGACAAAACATGTAGTGAGTGTAACTAAGTTGTTAAACAAGATTGGCAAACCACCTTAGGGCACTTACTCTGATACAACTATATACTTGCATGTTGTGTTTCTTTTACCTTGACCAATGTTTTCAGTTTTTGTAAATGTTATTTCTCTTTCTGAAAGAGGGAGAGAATGTACTCTCCGAAAGCTTAAATAAAAACCTTAAATTTTTCCCAATTTCAGTGGACTTCCTATAACACACACACACACACACATATATATATACATATATTACATAAAAGTATCAAATTTTACTTTATTTTCTTAGAAGCGGCTCTGCTGCTGGTCTTTGAGAGAGGCCCTTAGCCCCATTACCTTCTCCAACCTGAGAGAAACCCACCACAGATGACTCACAACAAAGTACCTAAGTTCCTGCTTTGGTCAGCAGTTGAACATAATTACTTCCAGACGGGTATGGATCGCATTCCTCAATAGGGATTGAACTTGGAGGTTTTCCGCCAGTGAGGAGAGGCGAGGCGGAGAACCACTGGATTTCCGATAGTAGGGTTGCGTTTTACGGCTCACGTTTTCTGTTTACCTGTGTCTGTCCGTCTGGCCATGAGGAGAATTACGTTATAATAACGAGCAGAGCTTCATAATGTTCCAATCTAATCAAAATCTCTCCCTCTTCATCTAATTACAAATATTTCACCGCCCCCCCCTCTCTCTCTCTCTCTCTCTCTCTCTCTCTCTCTCTCTCTCTCTCTCTATATATATATATATATATATAATATATATATATATATATATATATATATAAAATGTATATATATATATATATGTATATATATATATATATATATATATATATATATATATATATATATATATATATATATAGTATAGCTTTATTGACCAATACTTCCGGCAACAAAATCAAGATTTATCTGAAGTACGAATGGCATAAAGATCAACATACACATTCTCTGTAAAACAGAAGTACAAATGTATAATAAAGAATGCAATCCACAGGTAAGTTACATAAGGACTTCAAGGTCATGCCAATTGACGTGGCTACAGAGCAGCTCTGCACCGTGGCTTTGGCGTTAATTTTTGTATTTACTTTTGCATCACTCCTACAAACATTCTAGTTCACACAGACTTGCCCAACCCTATCTAAGACGTTATGCCCTATCCTGAGCTCAGATTAAAGTGCCTTCAGTCTGTAGTCTCACGTACGCGATAGGCAAGTCTAAACATGGGCTTTCTTCCCTGGAAACTATTATTGTCACACACAGTGATGGATACACATTAAGCTTTATCATCATCATTATTATTATTCCATTTTTATTGAACACGCTAAAAGGAAAGGTATTTCACCAAGTAAAAACAGCGTAAAGAAGGAAGATGTGAAATCAAATAGAAACAGTTTGCAGCAACACGCAAACAGTCTCTACATTGCATGTGTAATGATAGTCTACGGGTAAAGAAATTCCACCTATAGACTTGCTGTCGTCAAACTTCTTCTTTGGGGTTAGGGATTGGTGCCTCCACCCTCTCTTATGCTGCTGTCATTCTTTGTAATAGTATGGTTAGTCTAGTCACAGAATTCGGGAAATTCAGACGTATATCAACGCGATAAACAAAATTGCATATCCGTTTGCGGAGTTCCAATTATAATTAACCACTCCTTGGGTTCCAGCCCAGCCTTCCACTGAATTTCATCGCATTCTACTGATTAATTTTGAAACATCTAATAGAAAAACAAATAACACTGACATAGATAATGAGAAATTAGAAATTAGAAATAAACTTATAAATACATACATAGAAGCTACAGAAGTAAATAAAGACGGATAAGGAACGCTACTCATGTGAAAATTTCTAAACAAACAAGGAGCGCATGATTACGTTCTTCGATTAAAACTCCACCCTTCCCTTGGGCAAAGATCTACCCTGATCTTAGGTCAAATTTTTTGCATCTTGGGCAAATGTTAGGCTGCCTCTGACCATTACTTTTGGCAAATTTCAATTCCTATCTTAGTCAAACTTTGATGCTTGAGTAATGCCCCATGCTAAGCATTGAGAAACTTGGATTCCTAGTAAATTTTGGCCCTTATTTAAGGTAAATTTTGACTTAATAAATTTTGACCCTTATCTTAATCAATCTTCGACCACTAAGTTATGCAAATTGTATCTCTTATCTTAGGAACATTTTGACCTTTTTCTTAGGCAAGCTTCAACACATATCTCAAGTACACTTTGACCATTATCTTAGACAAAATTTTATCCTTATCCTATCCATGTGTTGTTCTATATCTTAAGCAAATATTGACCCCACTCTTAGTTAAACTTGGACACTTCTCTCAAGCAACCTTTGATACTTAATTGAGCGCAACTTTCACCCCTGACTCACCCAAATGCTAGAGAATCCTATGGGATCTTGCGAAGGAACCTCCGTCGGCGGGTTGGCGCAGGCTGTGTAGTTGGCCACGCCACTCCTCATCCAATGATCATAGAGCCCCGCTTCGAAAATTCTGATGACCCTGAACAGTGGTGGAAATGGGTGGTGGAAACATTTCTAATGGACTGCAATTGCTACTACTACTTCAGGGTAGAAGTTTGAGTAATGGGAAGTGATTTTGAAAACCTAACTTACTACTACAATACCACCACTGCCTTCACCGCTACTACTACTATTCAGACCATTTCAGACTTGCTGTTGCTACTCCTACTATTTTACTAGTTCAGGATAGTTTGCTGAGTAATATTTACCAGGTTCTTTCTATTACTGCTAGTCTGCTAGGAAAAATTATCTGCAGTAATTTCAGTCCATAACAACTCTTACATGCACTTTAAGGATAAAACCAAAGTGGTTTAGGGAAACAAGAAACTACATGATAAAAACCAAAGTGCTGAAGATTGGTTTAGATTAAGTTAACTTGTGATGGACTGCTCATAGATGTGATAAAGTGTGGACCTCCAGAATTTGTCCAACCAACAACGACAAAATCGAAGGTTGTCAAACGAACACTATCAAGTCTAAAGCCCTTACCTGGCGTTCATGGGCTTCTGAAGAGGGCTGTTCTTCCGCATTGTCATGGCGTACATCGTCGGGATGAACTTCTCTTTGGAGAAGTAGAAGCTACATTTCCCTGTTCCAGAAAAGAACTGGTACTGTTATATCTTCATTATAATAATTTTCTATTTTAGAAAAATTAATTTCATTGTAACTATCTGTTGCTGTAAGGTCTGGCACTTGTAGCACAGGCCTCGTAAACTATGCGCAACTGGCAACATGATTGCAAGGAGGTTTGCCTTCTGTCACCGAGACGTGAAACTGCTGCTCTTCCGCTCGTACTGCTACAGTATCTATGGGTGTTCCCTCTGGACGAACTATACCCGAGAGACCATGAGACGTATCACTGTTGTGCACAATGACATTCTGAGACGCCTCACAAACACTCCACGCTACCACTCCGCCACACAGATGTTCTTAGAAAACCACTGGACAATTTAAAAATCATTGTAAGGCGAACAATGTCCAGTATGGTAACCCGAGTGAGAAACAGCGGCAACTCGCTTATACAAAGCATCCTAAGGAGTGAAGCAAGAAGATCTAAATTGTGGGAAAGATGGAAAATGAGGCCTCTGTCCCTAAAGGACTTAATCTCTGTATTAGGAAGATGTCATCTGCAGATTTTGTCATTATTATATTTATTGCTGATATTTTATTTTTTCATTATTACTGGGATTACTATCAAGTTAAAGTTTTTTTTTTCTACATTCAATTTTCGTATTTAGCCCTATGGACCTGACTACTGTAACCACCTAAGGTCTCTAGTTGAAATTTAAGTTATATAATCTGTGCACTAACTGTTATAACTCTCAATGCATTTTTTTCTCACCAATATTACTACTGTTATTACCAGTGTTATGATTACTATCTTTTATGCTACCTCAGCTATTTTGTGGATAAGTGCCGATTACTCATTTTTCCTATCATGTTGACTCATATATCTAGATTGTGTATGTTACTGTGTATTTTGTATATTCATTGTATACGGCCCTGAGCCGAAATAAAGGATATTATTATTATTATTATTATTATTATTATTATTATTATTATTATTATTATTATTTTCTAGTCGGACTATACTGATCATTCATAATAAACAGCGTCTAATGCAAAGTAAAAATGCTCTTTAACTTTGCACCAAGAGCAAAGCAACAAGTGCGCTTCCAAAATTAGCTTTATCAAATGACACATTTTCTTTTGAATCCATCCTTATCTTCTACACATATTCACCGTTCATAAACAAATAGTTAATGAATTTGGCAACCTTCATATCTCTCCTACTACCATCAGTTTCCCCCTTTCTTCCCTTCTATGTCAACAGTCTGTTATTCAGCTGCAACTGTCTCAGTTATACTCCTCTTGTGCCTACTATGAGATTCAGGGCCTCTGTAACACGGTTTTTTCGCAATAAACTTTTTATCTATTGCATTTCATAAATATAACGCTTATTCAGAATACATATTATATCCAACACATAAATTTTGAGTGTACTTCTGCACTACGTAGGTTGAATAAATTTGGTACTTACAATGTAAAAGTGACTATTTTTGAAGAGGGCCAACTTACTCAGAGAAAAGGTTTCGAACGTACTCGTTACGTAACTTATGACATCATTTCTTCCCTCTTTCTCGATGGATGATTGGCTATACGTAACGAAGGCTAAACCTCTGGCAACAATGACATACAAATTTAAATACAAGCAAAGCAGTACACCTTTATGAACTCTGGAACCTCTCCACTGATAATTGTCATAATGAACAAACCAACAAAATATGTTAATAAATACAAAAACACTTCGATTATTAGTCTAACTCCCAAAATAAGTTTCCAAAGAAATTACAGTCCACTTTATAGGTCACAATCAGATTGACAAGATGTAGGGAATAGTTGGTAAATTACAAAACATAGTAGACAAACTTGATTTGATAACTGCTATATCCAATGTCAAGCAATTTTTATTTATTGGCTATCTATCCATCTACTGAAAAAAAATAGCCGGTACCGTATATTGGCTTTAAACCTTCACCAATAATTATCGTCAGAATGGTGACTTCATGAGGCTCCACCCACTTTCGCCTCGTTATAATTCAGGATAACACTGAAGGCTACCATGGGCATTGTTGGATTAGAAAATTTAACTTCTGGCTATAAAAACTAATTTCTCGAGTAGTTGTAAGAAGTGCTAAATGATCCTCAAGGACCCCAGCAGTTGGCCTAAACGTTTAATTCATGTATATTACTGCTATACTATTGCGACACTATCTGCTACAGTAGTATTACTACGCTAGGACTGATACCCCACCCACATCTATGTATCGTTCCGCCATTCATAAAGTCTTTGGGTTCAGAGCCGATGGAATTTCTGTCTGGTGAATGGGCGGGCAACATTTAGTCAAAAGGTTTTTGTTTACCTTGCTTACGTAATGAATGTCAACTTGCAGCTACATCTGATGCTTTGACAAGGAGCAAAGTCCAAAAAACCGTGTTACAGAGACCCTGAATCTCATAGTAGGTTTGATTATGCTATGTGCGCTAAACTTAATACTACAGGTCAGTGCCCAGTGTCTATCATGATCGTAAAGAAAAAAGTAAAAAGTGTGCTGAAGAACAGCGCAATCGTACTTTCCGTACAGCGTTTAATGCTGTAAGAAACGCAGCCACGGCCCATGAAACTCTCAGCCGGCTGTGGTGGCCTATGCTGTTGCTGATAACTTAAACTTTAAATCAAATAAAAACTACTGAGGCTGGAGGGCTGCAATTTGGCATGTTTCATGACTGGAGGTGGATGATCAACATACCAATTTGAACCCTCTTGCTTCGGTAGTTTTTAAGATCTGAGGGCGGGCAGAAAAAGTGCGGGTGAACAATCAAATAACCATCTCAATAGTTTACTTTTACAGAAAACTAAAAAAGACGCTGATGTATGCAGTAAGTAGACTATAGATGCATTTCAAATATGCTAAACAGTTCATCATCATGGTGAGGATGGGGTAATTTGGTTCTGGAAAAAAAAAAAATCAACATCTAAATTTTTCAAATTGCACTATAACTACCTACGACTGACGTTCAAGGGAACACGAATAAGGGGTGACAAGTCGTGTAGAAGTTACCAGTTTTCGTGAAGTACAGGGCGACATAACGCGAGGCGGTCGTCATGTCGAAGATCTGGATGTGGTCGCCCCTCTCGACTAGATGGTAATAGGACATGAAGTCCCTCATCTTGAGGTCGACGTATCGACCAGCCTTTCCAGCGTCGTCGAGTTTTCTTACATCTCCGGAAGTTACTCTCTGAGCGTGAAGATAAATAAATAAAGTGTTCTCTAAATATGAGCAAATATATTATGGCTGCAGAAAGTACAGCCTGAATGTGAGGAATCCTTGAATTTGTAGGAAACATATTTTTGTCTCCAGAAAGTACACTGAAAGTGACTCCACGAGGACACTCTCTGAGTGTGTATAAAACTATCCAAAAGACTCCAGAAGGTACTCTTTGGTTTTTGTCTACCGTAAATGAGTGCAAATTTCCAAATACGAAAGAGTACAATTACTTATTGTGTGAACATTGCTAAGATAGAGATCACAAATGTTAACAGTAAATATTGATGTGTATATCAACAAATAAAGGTAAATATATACTAATGTTTTACAAGTGAACTTTGTCAAGAAAAATTTGTTAAATGATGATGGTTAAAATGTATATATTCATGAATAAAGATGTGTATACATTTCATAAATAGGCTAATAACTACATAAATTTCAAAATATTCAAATTACATATAAATGTGTATATTGACAATTAAAGACGCTGATGCCTTTTTACATGTGAAGTTTGTGAAGGCAAACTTGATCAATGTTTAGCACAACTATGAAAACAGCTCTTTAGAAACAGATTTCGATGAAAAGAAGGTTAAGGACTCACACTCATGATATCCGTGAAGGATGTTCGGTGCTCGATGATGAGCTTCTGGTTCTTGGCCTTGATGGCATCCTTCAGAGTCTGGAATGGATGTGGCACATGGCGGACGGACATCAAGGATCTCAGAGACCCATCGTAACTCGAGTTCACCAGCAGGGCGATCAGGACCCACGAACCGACCAGCGTTCGCCGCCAGTCCTTGATGCGGCCGCACATGGCTACAAATGTCAAGGCGAAGTCGTCATAAGTGCAATTTTGTGCTTTTTGTAAAGGACTTCATGGGAAATAACCTCTTTGGCCTTGAATTCAGTAAAATGCCTCATATTTAATTGAAAATGATATAGTATGTATATACATGTCAGGGACAGAATTTCCTTGAGTTCCGATAAAATGAGCTACTTTTATTTACAGATAACATTTTATATTAACGATTTTTATGAAAAATTATTATTGGCATCTTAGACGAATAACCCTTAATAGCCAACATCACAGCAACAGTATAACTCAAGCAGGCATCTTTTAGCATCTTGCTGTGAAGGTTCTCGCCAAGCAGCCCACATCTTTGCTCTAGGGCGCATAACTAAAGTCACGAAATAGGGGTCTATTAGTTTGTAAGAGTCCAGAGATCCACACCAGTTCACATCTTATCAAGTTGCCCTAAGGCACGGACCCACGCTGGCAAAACTAAACTAACCAACTGACCAATCAACAAGGGAGGTTAGCATTGAACTTCTCTTACTTAAAAGGTATTGACAACATTCAACGTTCAACATTTAGTGAGAATTTAACCTTGACATAAGGTCTTGAATGATTAAAATACCTTGCAGTTGGCTTACCTTGGCCCATGGGTGGCATAGCGTAGTCCAGCATCACGCTTCCAAATCGAGCAATGACATTCGTCTCGTAAGTTCCAATACCCAGAATAACATCAGCAATGCAAATTATGAAGAAGGCTATGAAGAACGCCTGCCACATTCTTGGTGTGAAGGGCATCAGGAAACCCCAAGGGTTAGTGACGCCAATGCCTCGAACGGCCATGAGGCTCAAGGTGTCATAGCAAAGGGAATGAGTGTAGTCAACCACTTGGGACCGGCTGTGAATCACTTGGAATGGTCCTAGGCCTACATCCGCTTTCTGAGGTATACGCAACGTTAAGCTTTAGAGTGCAATGTTATTCTTTATATCACACAACTGTAGAACTAGTTTGGAATGACTTAACAATACTTTTTACTTCAGTTTTATGATTTACAGAAAAACCTAAAGCATGGATGTAGATGTTGATTAAGTATGGAGTCTACTACAGTTTTGTAAATCTGCTAACAACACTGGTTTATTTTGACTACAGAAGCAAATAATTTGACCGCTGTAAAGGTTTCTCTTTTCTTACTTTGTCCATCAGCATCCTGATCATACCAGACCACGAGCCGTTGGGATAAGGAGTTCCAAAGGACACATCTGGAGGGACCACCTGCAAGTACCTGAAGGTGCAGAAAGCAGATGTTAATAACTGATAATAATGCATAATAATAATAATAATTAATAATATAATAATAATAATAAAAGAAATTATTATTATTTTTTGGGGTCTATCAGTCATCCCATTCGACTGGGTGGTTTTATAGTGTGGGGTTCCGGGTTGCATCCTGCCTCCTTAGGAATCCATGACTTTTCTTACTATTCGCACAGTTTCCAGTAGCACACTCTTCTGCATGAGTCCTGGAACTACTTCAGCATTTAATTTTTCCAGGTTCCTTTTCAGGGATCTTGGGATCGTGCCTAGTGTCCCTATGATTATGGGTACAATTTCCACTGGCATATCCATATCCTTCTTATTTCTATTTTCAGTTCCTGATACTTATCAATTTTTTTTCTCTTTCTTTCTCATCGACTCTGGTGTGCATTATTATTATTATTATTATTATTATTATTATTATTATTATTATTATTATTATTATTATTATTATTGCTGTAGCTGTTGTTGTTGTACTGAAATCATTGCTGAATCACTGAACTTAATTTATGGCAAGCTTCAATCTTCCTAATCAGAATATTTTCTCATTTATTGAAATCTGCAGGTAAATGGCCAATATTCATATCCAAGGTGGTTATAAGTAAGGTGGTTGCATCTGGAGCGAAGGAAATTGACTCGTCAGCATCTCTTGCCTGCTTAGGCCACGCCCCCTTTATACCAGGGCTGTGCATTGACCACAGGCTTGTTGTAATTGTAATTCAATTGAAATGTAATTATTTACACGCTTTTAAGGTAATTGTAATCGTACTTCTTTATTTCTATTTAATGTTAATTTTAGTTGCAAATGTAATTTGATAATAGGACTGGTAATTATAACGGTAACTGTAATTGACATAAAGCATAATGTAATTACTCCAAGCCTGACTGACGGAAATTCGTCTGCTAAACAGAAGAAGACGTCATACTACAGTTATGACGTCCACTGCGGAAATATTTCTTGGAAAGCAATGAAAATGTACAAATTTCCTTATGTTTTTTCTGATTAATATGGCACAAGACACCATATTTAGCTATGTTAAAATGTCAACATACTTAAAAAGACCGACTTCCTGCTTTTACTACTGAAAGCTGACGAGCATGGTGTAAATGGGGAGGAGCTTAGTGACGTCACTGATAGCTAGCCAATCAGGACAAAGAAGTGGTTTTCAAGTACGGCTTGGTTTTTATAGTTTTTTTATTTTCTAATCATTGTCAGTATCAGTATCAGGAATATAACAAATATCTAGACTTTCTTTTAAGCTTCCGAAGCTATTTTTATTATAGCAAAACTTAAAAAACAAACAGGTAAAAATCATATTTTGGTTTGTGTTACCATAGCGTTCAATAGAGATGACACTACCTCTTTCTCTATATACCTTGATTCATATCATCGTCTGAAAAGTACTGTTAATATTCCTTTAATAATATATATTATAAAAATGGATGTATGTATGTATGTTTTTGTGCCATATAAACTTTTACATGCATTGAGCAATTTCAATCAAATTTGGTATACATATAACTTAGCATAGGGGAAAGAATACTGTGACAGTGCGACATCATTGGTACCAAAGGATGGTGTTGGGAAGGGAGTTTTAAAGGGTGAAAATAAAGATAACTGACAACGACAGACATTAGTGTCTAATCCATAGTTTTTGAGGTTGCTGAGATGAATAGTGCCACTCCCAATGCCCTTCAAGTCCAAGGTCAGCCCCAATGAAAGGGGATGTCATGTAAAAGTAACCGAAAACAACAGATATTAGTGTCTAATCCATAGGTTTATGCCTAGTATTCTTTTAATGAAATAAATAAATAAGGAAAGCAAAGTTATCTCTGGTATACAGTGTATGTCCTAGGCGTAGGTCAGAGAACAAACCGGTCATGGAGGAAAAAGAATAAATCTGTCACCTGCAATAAGTTTTTAAATCATTGTATATTTTCGTGTCATTCATTATTAGCGATTACTGTACACCACCTGCGATTACTCTCTAAACACGATTATTTCTTAAGCAAAGTTAATTGCAGTTTCGAGAATCTTAAGTAATATCACGAATCCCTGTATATCAACTGTGGTTTAACCTAAAAACAGCATTATTTCTTACGTGAGATGGACTTGAGGTATCACCTATACTTGACCAATACAAATTCTTAATTTTACGAGAAGTTTTTATTGTGTTGAGAATTCCAAAAGAGCGCCTGTAATAACCTTAGAACTGTCTCTATGTCTTACGTGAAGTTCATTGTAGTCGTGAGGATCTTGAGCACCTCCGACATGGGTCCTTCGATGGGGAAATTGGTGGGGATGCCGGCGAGGACGGTGGGCGAATTCATGTCCTCCAAATTTAGGCGAGTGTGCGTCGGCCACGACACCATCGTGAGTATCAGCGTCGGGGCAATTTTGAACCTGTTCAATCATCAAATGACGGTAGTTAATAATGAGTCAGTTTTTGTTACAGTGTTATGAACGTACCAAAATGTCATGTTATTTCCTCCACTTCCATACTGATATTGAGTGAACCGCGCGGCTAACCGCGATAGTGTGTAGTGTCACCACTTTCTACTACCGTGAGATTCGTTCATCGCCCAGTGTGAACAGAGCCTTATCGTTTTTACCTTGAGCTGGTCTGATTTTCTTTTGTTAATATGAATAATAACACTTCTTATTATCCGTTTTGAATTCCGTATTTCTTAAATTTTCTGTTACTTTTAATTTTTTTTAGCCAGAAAAATGGGATGAAACTCGTGTTATATATAAGACTATAGCTACCTGATACATCCTAGCTAGTTTATTAATGAAAATGGAAAGCTTTTATTATTCAAGATTAGCTACAGTAAGGCACTCATGCCTTCCTGTCACTGGATCCAGAAATGGAATCATCTTTTCCCATGATGTGCTGTTTACACGGGCATTGTTGATGGCGACAGTGTTTATGATTTATAATTTTGGGAGCATATTACTGAGACAGAATGGTCACCGGCAACGGAGCTCACAAGGACATAATGCAGTAGTCAAGACGAACGACTCTTCTGGAACACTACGTAAAACCCGCAGTTTCGAGGCGCCACACGAGAAGCAGCGTCGTGATTCTGAAAGATCACAACGAGAAAAGTTTCACGGTGACGACTGTAACGCGCGGCAAGAAAAGAATCCGTCGGACGAATCGATACCGGAAAAGAGCGTTGAAATATCCAACTTAAAAGACATGTTGAATGACATGATGACTGTAATTGCAGATCTGAGGATTAACATAGATCAATTACGGCAGGAAAATGCACAATTAAAAGAAATTTTGCAGTACACAAAGAGGCTTCGTCCTCGAGAGGAAGAGGAGACAAATGGACGGCAAGCCATGAACGAAATTTCGTACGAAGAGGTTCATCAACCAAGAACTAAAATGGGAAAGGTTAACAGAAATGCTGAGAAGACGAATATACACATCCGAACAATGAAGAGGAACGTTCAAGAGGAAAGTTCAAGAAAATTGTAAAACGAAAGAAAACAAAAACGACTACTGAAACAGAAAAAGAGCACAGATTCGAAAATGTCTTAGGAAACGAGAAGGAAATGGAAAAAGTAAAGGGAGTGATAAAAGACGAAATAAAACAGGAGTGTGATACTGAAAGGCCAAGAAAAGAGGCATTAGAAAAGAACTTGGAGAGAGCAAAAGAAAGAAATGTGCACGGAGAATTACAAATAATGAAGGAGGACATTGGGAAGTATGAAAATCAGAAATTTAAAGAAAATGTAAAGGGAAAAGAATGCGAAATTCGACCTACTAGAACAGAGGCATCTGAAAAGGAAAAAATGGTAACTGGCTTGAGAAGAGCAGTTGCCGAGCAGCTTGCAGTAGGAGCAGAAGTTAAAAACCATTCACATAGAGAAATTAAAAATTCGAATAAAGAAGTTGAAGAAAGAGAGAACATAATTCAACAACTGAAAAGAGATGGAGCAGAGAAGGACTTGAAGATAGAAGCACAAGAGAGAAAACTGAATTTTTTCAAGGACATGTTACGAAGTAGTCAGGAAGAACTAAGGCAGATGCAGGCAGATGTAAGAGAACTAACAGAAAATATGAATCGTCTTAAGAGAGGAACTAAGGAAAGTGAAAGCAATAAGCATAGAAAATGGGAATAAGGGACAAAGGCGGATAGAGAGCCTGGAAAAACGTCACAAGGAAAGAGAGAATGAATTAGTCAGTCACTGATGAGTTCAAGAAAATATCACACAATGGCAACTTCTGATATAGTTTAACTACCTGTAATAGAATGCTTGTGTAAAATAAAAGAGAGAGAGAGAGAGAAAGAGCGACCCTGGCACAGTGTGAAAACCCAAACATAAATACCTGAGTAAGGTAACAATAAAGGCAGGCATCTGGCACTGTTTCAATACCTCAAACTAAGCCCTCTTTCACACGAGGACACTGGTGTCTGCCACTGGTCGCAAACACTTGTTGCCTCCCATAATTTCTAATTGAGCTTTTTATACGTGTCCACATCAGTGTCCCAACCGGACAACTTCTGGGTAACTGATATTTCGGTGTCTCACTCTTGCATCTAGTGGTGGAACTCAGCAGTTGCCGCCACTGACTGTAAAGCGTTGTTTTAAATGAAAACTTTCATATGTAGCCACCGTCGCTCACTGGCCAGCCTCTCAAATACAAAAATATAAACCTCTCATAAGAGCTCAGGCTTCTCGTCTGGTGTAATGCATTCTTTCATGTTTGTGGTAGTCCCTGTGATGGCTCCCTTGGCATATCTACGTAAGTTCTTCAAATGAGGACTTCCTCCTATGAAAATAGTTGAAAGACTTCTTTTCATCATCACATAAATCATTGAAAAGTGTATGATGCACTCCTCTGTTCATTCTTGATGGTAATATGGATGTACATACACGCGCTTTCCTCTCTTCTATTTCTTTTTTGCCAGCAAGGCAACGAGAAGGAGATCTTTGTTGGGCGCCATTCCTCCGACTGACAAGGAGCAGTGTGTCATGAGCCACTAAAAAAACTTCAACAAGACAGCCGGTGGCAGACACCAGTGGCAGACACCAGTGTCCTCGTGTGAAAACGGCTTAATAACTGAGTAAAATGCATTATTTTCAGGTAATTAAGCTATGTCAGAGGCCATCTTTGTTTTATTTTCCTCACGCATTTACTTACACGATTTCATGCTATGCTAGAGATTTTTTAAAATTTCTTTTTAATCTGGCATTCTGTTACGGGTATTTAAGACGCGTCAGAGGTTGCCTTTGTTCTTATTTACTCAGGTCTTTACACCGTGCCGAGGTCTATTTTTTTTTCTCTGGCATTAACTTTAGAGGGCTTCGGCTACGGCAAAGGTCGCCATTGTCCTTATTCAATCTAGGCATTAATTTTCAGATTTTGACAAAATGTCGGAGGTCTATGACACTATCCTTTTATATCTCTTGTTATAACATCAAGAATTACTAAAGAAATTGGGCCATTACCGAGCTTAGTGGCCACCTGGTGCAGCTGACCCAGTTGATAATAATTAGATTTGGGCACTGAGCTCAGCTTAGGGCGGCACCTCTTTAAGTAAAGGTGGCTATTTCTAGTTTCTCATAAAAACTCCGTAAGTAAACTTTTGGTTTTTTGTAGTAACCTATAAAAAAAGAAGTAACCGCCAGTACCCATGAAAGGCAGTTTGTTATGCCTGGGAGAAATGAAAATAGTGGTAACCTGTGTTGTACCAACTTGTAAAATGTTAATACCTTTCCGGAAAAAAGGCAAGCCCCGACACAGCGTAGTAAATCACAAATAAATACCTTAGTAACAAAACAAAGAAAAATAAAAACACAAAAAGAAATTGGCAACTCTGGCGTGCTGTTAAAAGTATTCATTAATGGCTGTGTAAAAAAAAGCTACGGCAAACTCGGGTAAAGTGTAAAACGAAACAAGTAGATGGCTGTGTAACATCGAATCGATAGCAATCTCCGATATAACGCAAAAACCCGTGAGTGAGTGCCTACATTAAATAAAAACCCGTTGTTAAAACCCGTAACTGAATGGTATGGTAGAAAAAGGCAACCCCTTGTGTGGCATGAAAATTCGTAAAAATAGGGAGAACTTCTTCAGCTGTAAGTTGAGAATTTTGTACAATAAAACAACCTCTAATGTGGCGCTAAAATTCATAAGCTAACGTTTGTTTACATATATAGATATAAAGTAATCTAGGTGCTGTTTTGTATAAAATTAATAAGACAATTTCTGGTGATGCAAAAAACTGCAAATTAATGCTTAGAACAGTGGCAAATTCAGACGTGTTTAAAAAACACGCAAGTTACTACCTTTAAAAAATGCAAACCACTATGGAAACACAAATACACAAAAGTTAATGGCTTTTTGAAATAATAATGGCAAGCTCTGGGACTGTGTGAAATTCCTTTAATCAATGCCTTTATGCCAAAGATATAGAGAGAGGCAACCTTGCGCATGGTGTAAAAATGCCTGAAATATTAAGATTCTGTATAGTATAAATATTGTTAACCTCTGGTTCTATAAAAAGAAAACAAAAGACAACTTTGTATTAGTCTTGCGCGGGGTAACAATTCCTTTCTCAAAGCCATTGGTCAAAAAAACAAACTGCAACTTCATGTGGGGCATGAAACCTCACTCTCCGATTGGTTGGGCTGTAACAACACTAGCAATGCAGTCTTTCGTGCGGGGCTTTGACCAAGGCTTGCAGAAGAGCGCTTAAGAGATACGTATTTCTAGTCAAAGGATACGGCTACTGCCGATAACTGAGGCTGACAACTGCTAGCGCATGCGGTCGTTCAAAGCCTCAGCCAAATCTTGACACTGCCGGATGCGCTCAGGAAGAGTAATGGAAACAGCTGGAGCAGACACATCAAGCCGACCAACCTCTTATCTTAAGGATAGCGGTGGTAATGAAGTGAGGCGCGAAATCTGAAGGTAAGACAATTTTAGTGTGAAATACAAATAATGGCAACCTCTTCGTGCATCATAAAAACCCATATATCAATACCACTACTCAAAAACAGGCAACCTCTTGCGCTCTTTAAAGCCCACCAAGTTAATGCCTGTGCAAAAAAAAAAAAAAAAAAAAAAAAAAAAAAAAAAAAAAAAAAAAAAAAAAAAAAAAAAAAAAAAAACAAAAAAAAAAAAAAAAAAAAAAAAAATGCGTATTACGGTGTGACATCAATATCTATAAATCAATAACTAAAACGACAACTTCTCAAGAGAGCACCAAGTACTGTGGGTCAATGTCTCTGTGAATAAGAACGACAAAAATCAGCCACCAATGTGTTGTAAAAATGCTCAAGTTAATATCTTGTAAAATAAAACCATTGGCAACCTCTGTGCAGTTAAAACCTGAA
>NC_061104.1:29437909-29442200 GCF_015104395.2 Macrobrachium nipponense
GACGTAATGCATTCATATACAGCTTTACGTCAGGACTGGACGCAATCACTCACTGTATAAATATAGCTGTCATGAACGGGGTATTGATGCGGTCATCGATGACGAAGAATTATGTCTCAGCTGATTAATTATCAGAGCGGGCAGATGTATGGCGGTCATTATCCTCCCATTCTTCTCTTTCTTTCGCGGAAAATTCATTCAATCAGTCAGTCCAAGAATCGCTCTGAGGGGAATCTCGTGAACGGATACACCAGTGTTCGAAAAACGCAACTATATTTTTCCCAGCTCTAGCGGTTACCTTGAAAGCTTTTAACTCACATCAATAGCGGGAAGATAAATCTGTTGCACGACGGTGATTATGAGCTGACTATCCTTCTCAGAAGCGAACTAAGGAATATTTTATCCTAATGAATATTGCAATCGTTTTTTTCACAATCATTGTACTATTTCGCGGAAGATGAACTGGCAATAACTGAACGGCCTTGTAGCTGGAAATGGATCTAGAAAACATTTCGAGCAGTTGATACCGTCAGACTTCCACTTTTTGTTACGGTAATTTATGATATGCCAAACCCAGCCACAGTTTAGATATACTCATCATCTCTTTTTATTATAACTGGGATCCCTCATATCAATACCGATAATAAATCGACTTTTTTATTTATTTTTTTTTTACTAACTACAAATCTCCTGACATGGGTAGTACTCTGGAAATAGCTGGTGGTATATTGCAGATGATTCGAAAATAATTCATGACCCGTATCTGTGTGTTTGTGTAGTGCGTATGGGGGAGGGGGTATAAGTTAAGTTGGAAGGGACACCATCGCAAAGGTATAGGAAGGGTTATATTCAACAAGGCTCTACTATGATTCAAAGGTCGGAGCTCGACTTTTGAATTTGTTGAAGTTACTCAGGATCAAAGTTCTAAAACTGAATAATGTGAAAGAGAATTTAAACAGACAACGCCAAGATTAGTTACCAATGTAGTGCCACTGTCAATATGATCATCAGCACTAAACAGAAACTATTAGAGCGGGTCACACTTGAGCGGTACTCTATCTTTACTTGACCTTAACCATAGTCCATCATTGAGTGCCAAACCTGTAATCACTGCAAAAACTAAAAAGCAAAGTTGGCATAACATCAAAGCCTGGTTGGCTATCAATTTTTTAAGCCCGAAAAGGGCAAGACTGACGAGAAGAAATAATCTATGGCAATGAAACTGTGTTCACGGCCTTTCCTCCAGAGTCAGAGTCGATGGCAAATCGGCTCTTAGGAAAAAGAACCATAACCATGCTTTGAGGTTCGGTTCAGTAAAAAAACAACTGTATAAGACGTATATATATATATATATATATATATATATATATATATATATATATATGTATATATACATACATACACACAAACATATATATATATATATATATTATATATATATATATATATATATATATATATATATATATTATATAATATATTAAATATATTATATATATATATATATATATAATATAATATTATATTTATTTATATATATATATATATTATATATAATATATATATATATATATATATATATATATATATATAAATATGTATGTATGTATGTTTGTTTGTATATAAAATGTTTCTCTTAATCACCCTATCATTTAAAATCGTGATATAACATAGAGAGAGAGAGAGAGAGAGAGAGAGAGAGAGAGAGAGAGAGAGAGTCCAAAATTAGAACCGGAAAAAAATAAACAACCTCCTGTCATGAACTGACCAAAGATATGTAGGAAATCCTTTCCGTTTCTAGAATTTTAGGAATTCAGAGAAGTATAAAACAAAAACTTACTAGTCTGGGTTCTAGAACGATACAGCAGTTACTTGTAACTATGACAGATAGCATCCTGTTCTCTGTAATTTCATTTTATGCCTTGGAATTCCATTAATAACACAATAAATCTCGCAGGACCCTCAAAAAACCTCCTGCAAGAAGATACTTGATTCAGGTAGACATGATCTGAATTGTGAAGTTTTGATGGTATCAAGTAAAATATTTAAAAGACCTCTCTCTCTCTCTCTCCCCTGCTTCATTAAGGAGACATATTCACTCTTTCTTCATTAATCATATTACTCTTAAACAATCTTTTGTTTTATTACTCTCTCTCTCTCTCTTGCTCTTTCAAGTATGCAAAGTATTATCATTATCTGTTTTAAGTGCTACGCAATTTTAATTTTTGGCCTGGCTCAAGTACTAATTAAATTTAATTCTCTCTCTCTCTCTCTCTCTCTCTCTTTCTCTAAGCCACATTTGCTCATCGTTCCCCTAATTTATCAAACGACATGATTCCACATTTCTTTCAAGTGTCGTTATTCGCTATCTTCCCCCATCCGTACTTACAAATTGCTCTAATGACCCTGATAATTACACGCACTTTACCTATTAAATTGCCTGTCGCAACTCATCTAAAAATAGGGTATTCGATCCGTTGTTAATTATGTGGGAAGACGAATGAAGAAAACACGCCATTCCTGCCTGCAGGAATGTTCGTAGTTAAATTCCAGTTGCTTGTGATTCTTCTATTAATATTCAAGCGCTGTTGGTTTGTGCGCATTTGGCGATCCTTTGTTTTATGCTTGGTTAACATTCGTCTCCTTATTTATGCGTATTTGTTGATTTTTAGTTTGTTTACAGTGAATTCTTTATTTCCTTTTGTTTAATTGTGTATAACCGATGCTTTTATTGAATATTTTCCTGTATTTGTAGTTTTATTCACTAATCATATTGTCTATTCATTTCCATCTGTCAATACTCATTTATTTAAGTTCGTCTGTTTACTTGCGCGTGTAACCCGAAATATTGACCACTGGATATTTTTAAATATACTTATTCTCTTCTTGAGAATAAGTTTAAACAACAATCTAGACATAATACTATATAGGATGCTCAGAGAACCAATAGCTATTAGGATATTAACAAACATGTCTAATCTTGTTGCTGACTGAAATATATTCTCGCAGGACTCCAAGTATAAATCTAGTATTATTTTAAACTCAAGTGTGTGAAGAGGTCAGAAACTGAAGCATCACCACATTGTAAAAATAAGTGTCTTTTTCTTATTATATGCCTTTTACAAATAAATATGGTTAAATTCAATGCTAAAAGAATTAACCTCTTGTATTACACAATAATGAAAACTGCAACATTATTTTCAAAGTAGACACGACGGAAAAATTTTAGCGTGGCAGGAATTTCTGCCTCTGGGGATTGCATTGGTGTGAACAGATTCACGCACTATCCGGATTTTTGTCTTAATATTTTTATATGGTGATTTCATAAAAAGCTATGTCTATGTATAACTTAACACTCCTTCATAAACATGCACACCTGCAATTATAGGGTCTTATATGTAAATTCATATATGCATGTGTACATGAGCATATTAGTTTGCACATTTGAACTCACATTTAGAAGTACAAGCACTTTCTGGTATATATATATATATATATATATATATATATATATATATATATATATATATATATATATATAGATAGATAGATATAGATGTATATGTATAGTATATATATATATATTATATATATATATATATATATATATATATATATATATATATTATCATCATCAGCCGTTTCTAGTCCACTGCAAGACAAAGGCCTGAGTCATGTCCTTCCACTCCCTTCTGTTTATGGTCTTTCTATGCCATTCTATTCCCACAATTTTTCTTTGTTCGTCAATCTATTGTCTTCTCTTCCTTCCCCTGTCCTGCCCACACCCATTTCTTTTTCTTACTCGTTGTTAGAATATCGTCTACTTTAATTTGCTCTCGTATCCATATTGCTCTTTTTCTGTCTTTTAGTGTTAATACTGGTTAGTACCATCTGATTAAATTAAACTTTTACTTTTGCTTTGTAGAGAAAGGGGCATTTAACTTTTCTGTCATTTTACTTTTCTATATAGTATATAATGTGCATATATATATATATATATATATATATATATATATATATATATATATATATATATATATATATATATATATATATATATATATATATATATATATATATATATATATATATGTGTGTGTGTGTGTGTGTATATCCACAATACACACACACATATATATACAAATATATACTCCTCTTTCATTGCATGATGGGAATTATTCTTTTAGAAAGGAAATCCTCTTAGGCATTATGACAGTTGCTGGAAAGAGATCATTTCTTTCAATTCTATTGACTTAATGGCTAAAGTAAATTTCCATCGAGAAGGCTGTAC
>NC_061104.1:29442700-29450200 GCF_015104395.2 Macrobrachium nipponense
ATTGTTATATGGCATGAATGATAACAGCAAAGATTGAGCGAAACACACACCAAAAGAAAACCTGAAAAAAAAACGTGCGCTGACAACCTTAATAACAGACTACAAACGACTAGACAGTGTTATATAATTAATTTCAGACATTACCACCGATAACACAGGTGTCCCACAGAATTGTACATAACATAAACAAGGGAGAAACTGAAAAAATGATAATTGAATGGACATACTAAAAATCAATAAACTACGAAGATATAAAACAAATACTAAAGTTAGTTGTTCTTTATAGTCAACGCATACTCAACCGATCTGATTCAGTTGTTCAGCCCATTTGATAGCTGTGATTACGTTAAGTAAAAAATAGAATGCAAAAGTAAAACGGGAAGCATGAAATTCTACCGCAATCGGAGAACTCCTCTGCTTCATTCAGATTCGTTCCGGCAATTTTATGTTTTATTGTAAGTGGGTGGACTACGTAAGCACTGAATACCAACAAGTTTATTACTCTATTAATATCATTATCTGTCTATATATCTTATATATATTATATATATATATATATATATATATATATTATATATATATATATATATATATTATATTATGTATGTATGTATGTCATATCACATTATCACATTACCGTGATTCATATACATGTATCGAGCTACAAATGTCCTTTAATATCTAATTCGCTCTACCTCAGAATTATTATATCTTCCTATGTTTAACCGAAAGGGAATTTATTCAGCGATAATAGAATTGCTGGCCGACGGGCACGATCCATCGACATCTTCAATTCCAGGACTGGCAGTGAAGCCTTAGCCCATCCCGCCACCGCAAGAGGATATAAGTTTATGCCGCCTCCCATCTCAAATACCTGCCGCACTTAGGTATTTTTAGTTTTGGAGACTGCATCAAACCCACCTCATCCTCGGTAGCGTTGTAGTGCTTTTGCCCGCACGTAGCCATTATATAAATCATATCACATAACCGTGATTCATATACATATATCGAGCTACAAACGTCCTTTAATATCTAATTCGCTCTACCTCAGAATTATTATATTTTCATATATGTTTAACTGAAGGGGAATTTATTGAGCGATAATAGAATTGCCGGCCGACGGGCAAAAACCATCGACATCTTCAATTCCAGGACTGGCAGTGAAGCCTTAGCCCACCCCGCCCCCGCAAGAGGATATAAGTTTATGCCATCTTTAGTTTTGGTGACTACATCAAACCCACCTCGTCCTCCTGTAGCGTTGTAGTGCTTTTGCCCGCACGTAGCCATTATATAAGTCATATCACATTACCGTGATTCATATACATATATCAAGCTACAAATGTCCTTTAAAATCTAATTCGCTCTACCTCGGAATTAATATATTTTCATATATGTTTAACCGAAGGGAAATTTATTCAGCGATAATTAATATGATGGGGACCGAGTATATGACATTATCCATCAATTATACTCGGAATATATATATATATATATATATATATATATATATATATATATAATATATATACATAATGTGTGTATGTATATATTTTTACGGATTTTGATCGCCTCGTCTTCCCAGTGTCATCAATTTTACTATTTTACCCCCATCTTTATGACTTGGGGGGGTCGGGATTGGCATATCCAGTCTGGGAGAAAATAAGCCATTAACGACTAGGCCTAGTGTTTAGAGTAATAAAGGCAGGTCGTAGGGGTTATATAAGCTTCGAGGTGGGCTTTAGGAATTCCTAGCTTAAGACCTCTTTTCCCACAAATCTACTGGCGTGGAGCTTAAAACAGCCCATTGCCACTCTCCAACCCTAGACACTTCTTCTTCAACATCACCTCTGTCGGCCGAGGATGAACCTCCGGCAGACCTCACCATTACACTTCTCTAGATGACCAGGAACTGCCCGACCAGGAGTCAGCCTGGAGTCTTGCCCTTACGACAGCTGTCGCAGCAGCCAAAGTGAGGGCCTCCCCTGCAGTAGGTTCCACCTCTACGACAGTTGCTGCAGATACCAAAGTAGAGTGTTCGCCTGTAGTCCCTAGGGTTACCATTGCCTCTGCTCCTGATGGCGTTTCTGGCCTTTCCCCAGAGTCGGTGCTTCTATCACCTCCTAGGACTGGTGCAGCCAGGCCCTGGAGGAAGAAGAAGAAGAAGGGACATAGCCAAGTCACTAATTGACCAAAGAGCCACATGCTCTCCTTGACACCTGTGCCCTAGGTACAGTGTCACATTAATTTGCAGAGAAGGTAGCCAGCCTGATCTCTGTCAGTAGACTAACTCTCTAACCCCTAGAACTTGTATTACTAACCCTCACATAAATGTCATAATTACCTCATTATATTTCCATCCTGGTACACTACTAATCACTCATCACCCTCACATTATTACCTCATCTTGTACATTTTAACAATTCAGAGTCGATAAATCTCTGCAGTGCGTACCACATTATGATTGCATCTCTAATTAATTGTAATGAGTAGGTTAGGCAAATAATTTAGTACCAGGGCATTAGGGTAGTAGCAAGTAGAATTTTCAAAGTAACCTTACATAGGGGTAGTGTAGGAATGTTCCATTTGAGGTACGATATGTTTTCCTTGTTATGTGTATCTCTTTGCACGGGATTCGGGAAAAGACAAGTCAGTTCCCGCTCATCCCTTGATCTGTAATCAACTCTTGTACATTAAAGGAATCAACTGGTCCCGAGTATGTCTCAACCTGCTTACATGGCGCAGTGATTCTCGTTCCAAAGCAGGACCTACAAGATGCTGAGACGAGGCCATCACAACACACCCAGGGGCACAGCAAGACGTTCCCCCAGGGGCACTGCAAGCAGGAATGCAACACCGGCACGCCGCCACCACGAGGGACAGGACTTGTTACAGGCTTTGGTTGGCCTCATGGCACAAGGAAGACCACATGGTTCAGCCTCGGCAGGTGTTAGGGCGATGTGCCCTGAGAAGTGTAGCTATGAGATGACACAAAGCAGTTTTCGAGAATGGTGTCGCTCTATGAGTGATTGGCTGGCCTTAGGAAACATCTCAGGAGAGAATGCACTTATCAGTATCCGGTTAAACTGCGATGAGAAGTTAAGGATGACTATAGATGCAACGCACTCAGAGGTTCAGTGGAACTCATTAACGACCTCTGAGGCATTTGACAGACTGGAGGAGATCACGACAAAGTCTGTGAATAGGGCAGTGGCATGGGACAAGTTTTTCTCAGCGCAACAAGGCGATCAAGAAACCGCGAAATCTTTTGTGCATAGGTGCCAACAATTGGCCTTAGATTGTGGGTTTAAGTGTCCCCATTGTCGAGCTGATCTGAATGATTTTGTGTTAGTTCAGCGATAACAAGTGGTTTAAGCAATGTGGGACTTAAGCAAGAGATCCTACAGGATCATGAGGTTTTTCAATACTGTGCAGAAATTGTTACGTAAATGTGAAATTTATGAATCTGCAGAAAAGGATAGTATTAGCGCTCGTGGAAGGGCAAACGTAGCTAGTTTGGTAAAAGGGGATGAGATAGGCTTAGGCCTAGTTGAAAGTGGGTTAGAAGGTGAAAGTAAAATTATCGCTAGCTATAGGTCTAATAATAGTGACAAGGGACACGGCCGTGGCCGTAGTAGCTCGAAACCTACTGGTAACAGTAAGTCAGATACCAGGTGTAAAAAGTGTGGTGGTCGTTCTCATTGGCAGGAAAAATGTCCTGCTGATAATGTTAACTGTTTTCAGTGTGGTATTGTGGGGCACTTTGCTAAATTCTGTTGTCAAGGGGGGCAACAGCCCGCCAAAACGGCGCCTATTGTGGACGTGTCTGTTACGTCATGCACTGTTGCCTATCCACCTTTTGCGGACAATCGCCCGGTAGGCCTATGTGCGGCAGTGGGGAAACTGCCGATGGTGAATAAATAAAGGTTAAGCATGAGTTTTCATGTGAGTGTGTCGTTGTTGAGGCTGTTCCAGACACAGGGGCAGAAGTGTGTATAGTAGGGGTAGATTTGTTACCAAAATTGGGTTTGAAGGTACCTAATCTCTCTCGGTGTAATGTCATTGTAAATCACGCAGGGGAGAAGTCATTGAGAATATATGGGTCTGTTGATATGCTAATAGAATTGGGTGATAAATCAGTGAGCACTAGTGTTATCGTTGTGCAAGGTGCTACCTGTTTTTATATGTCTTTAGGAGTGTGTAAATCACTAGGTCTAGTGCATACAAAGTTTCCCCATCATACTGTCGCTACCGTGAATGACGTCGCTCGGAAACCCTCTGCGTCGACTAACCCCCGCCAAACGCCTGAAGAAAACGTTCTCACACGGGTAGGGGGTGGTGGTCGTCAGCGCGAGATGCCATATGCTGCCACGGAGGAGAATGTCCCTAGGCTGAGGGACTGGCTACTGCAATGTTTTGCGAAGACTACGTTCAACGTTTCAAGAAACCCTCTGCCGATGATGAAAGGAGCCCCTCACCACATTCACCTGAGGGAAGGTGCCATCCCCTATGCGTGTCATACACCTATACCAGTTCCTAAGCATTGGGAGGCCGATGTTAAGGCTCAGCTCGACGAAGATGTCAAATTAGGAGTAATTAGGGAGGTCCCTGCTGGTACAGCTACGGACTGGTGCGCGAGGATGGTAGTAGTAGCAAAGAAAAATGGTAAACCACGGAGGACCGTGGACTATCAAGAGCTGAATAAGAATTGCAAACGAGAAACGCATCACACATGTGCTCCTTTTGACATGGTCTCGGGTGTGCCACTTCGTACATATAAGACTGTAGTTGATGCCTATGCCGGATTCCACCAGGTGCCATTAGATGAGGAGAGCCGACAGTTGACAACGTTTATTACACCATGGGGGAGATACCAGTATTGTCGAACACCTATGGGTCATTGCACGGCCCCCGATGCATACACAAAAAGGTTCGATGACGTTATTATTGATGTACACAGAAAGTACAAGTGCATAGATGACGTGTTGTTATATGACGACAGTGTTGAGGGAGCCTTTTGGCATACTTATGATTTTTTGCAATTATGTGGAGATAATGGTATTACGCTGAATCCGGATAAATTCCGATTTTGTCAAAGACAGGTAGAGTTTGTGGGGTACGAACTTGATTGGGATAATTATAGACCTTCTAATGAGCGTATGAGTGCCATTAAGAACTTCCCCATGCCTGCAAGCCCAACTATCACGGATATAAGATATTGGTTTGGACTTGTGAACCAAATTGCACCTTTCGTGGCTGTAGCACCGGTAATGGAACCATTCAGGGATCTTCTCAAGAAATCCCCCCATCGGAAAGTTTATTGGGACCAACGCCTTCAAAACAGTTTTGTTGCAGCCCGGGACAGCATTTGCAAGATGTTGGGCGACGGACTGACATATTATGATAAGACAAGGCGCACTGCTGTTGTTACCGATTGTGCAGAGAAGGAATGGGATTTGTTATATTGCAACAATATTGCAATTGTGAGGATCTCAATGCCCCTTTTTGTTGTAAGGGGGGATGGAAACTGGCATTATGTGGCAGCAGGCACCTGACGGAGGCGGAGGCCGGCTATGCCGTCATTGAGGGGGAAGCGGCTGCAGTAGTATGGTGCCTTAGGAAATCGAGATTGTTTTTATTGGGATGCCCGAATTTCATTTTAATCACGGACCATAGACCTTTGGTAAAACTCTTTGGGGATAGGAGCCTAAAAGACATTGCAAACCCGAGACTACTAAGGTTGAAGGAGAAAACTACTGCAATATAGTTTTACCATAAGATATTTGCCGGGGAAGAAGAATTCGGCAGCCGATACGTTATCAAGATACCCAGTGATTCGCAGTGAAACTACCGTCAAAGACGAAGAAGAGGAGGAAACTTATGAACGAAGTTTGTATTGCCTCCATGACGTCATCGCTGGCGGATGACGTCATTACTATGGACTGGGCTACCATGAGGGGGGAAGCAGAGAAGGATCCTGATTATTTACTATTGCAGCGACGTGTCAGCGAAGAGGGTTGGCCGTCGTCAAGGTCTCAAGTGGAGCACTGCCTAAACCTTTTTTCAATGTACGTGATAGACTGAGTGTCATTGAAGGATTAGTCACATATGCATATGACGAGGGGCATGTTCGTCTGGTAGTTCTGGAGGCACTACGTTTACGCATTGCAACCAATTTACATTCAGGTCATCAATCAACTGACTCCATGATCAGAAGAGCACGACAGGCAGTTTATTGGCCTGGGATTGAGGGTGACTTGGCAAATTATAGGGCACAGTGTCATGATTGCAACGTTGCGGCACCTTCGCAACAAAGGGAAAGTATTATATACACTCCCCCTCCCGAATATCCGTTTCAGAGAACTGTTGCAGATTTATTTCAAGTAGCAGGGAGGCAGTATATGGTCTACGCCGATCGACTGACTGGATGGATGGAAATTTATTTCTTCGCTAACGGAACTACATCCGCGAGATGATCCCAGTTTTTAGAAGATATTTTATGCAGTGGGAGCACCTGAAGAAATATCAGTGGACGAGGGCACGAATCTAACGAGCATGGAAATGAGACATTTCTTTGGTAAGTGGGGGGTATCTATGAGAGTGTCGTCTGCTCACTACCCCCAGTCCAACGGGCGGGCAGAAGCTGCTGTGCGCACCGCCAAACAAACATTAATGGGCAATACTCTACCTGATGGAGGGCTAGACAATGACAAGGTAGCTCAGGCGATATTGCAGTATAGAAATACACCATTACGTGGTATAGATAAGTCTCCTGCCACAGCTGGCCATGGGTCGCCAACTTCGAGATTCGGTGCCAACTTCGAGATTCGGTGCCAATGTTAAAAAGTTATCATCATTTCGTCAGAGAGCATTGGTCGGAAACCTTGTCCGCAAGAGAGAGGGAAGAAGCGTTGTTGAGCAACGAATATCATCCAAGTATAATGAGAAAGCCAAGGATCTTTCCCCCCTACAAATAGGGGAGAGGGTAGCTTTCCAGGATGTGACTACACGAGCCTGGAATAGAAGCGGGGTGGTTATTGAAAAGAATAGATACCGCCAATATCGCATAAGGTTAGACGGGAGGAGGCTGGCCCAGTACCCACCCAGGAGAGAAGTAGCACTAGGGTACGTCGTCCCCGCAATGGCACGATGATTATATTACAGAGTAATTCATTTTAGTTGTGTTTAATAAATATCCCCTAAACATGTCAAGTTTTGTGCATATACTTTAATCCTGATTATTTGGGTTTAATAAGTGTTCCTCTTGTCATGTTTACCATTTATGTATGTTCCAGCGCTGTGTCCGAAGGACTATCTTTATTATAGCTGAATTCCCTTTGCTTCATATGTTACTACCTTTACCAGTTTTATTATTTTTGCAACTAAAAGGAGAAATCTATACTTATGTTTTAAATATACTATGTTTGCTTTGAATGGGGAGCTTTGATTTTAAAGGGGAGGTGTAGGAATGTTCCATTTGAGGTACGATATGTTTTCCCTGTT
>NC_061104.1:29455200-29470773 GCF_015104395.2 Macrobrachium nipponense
CTGTTTAGTTAAAGATGTCACCTTATTCGCTAAAGTCACTGGCATCAATATCATTGCTGTTATTATAGTGGATTCACTTAAACTGGAAGCCCAAGAATGGTGCATCATGATTAATGAATTACAGTTGAGCGACAGGGGGGAGGTGGGTGGAGAGTGTTGTTCCATCTCCCTTTCACACTCCCTCTCTCCCAGACCGTAATACAACTTATTCAGACAAATCACCTAATCACTTTATTTTTATGAGGAAGTATTCGTTTTTCATCATTCTTTCTCGAGACCATTTTTCAGTCAAGAAATTAGGGTGGTAATCATACATACAATGCTGACAATATCTTTATGACGAGCCGAGTTATAAGGAAAAACAATTAAGGATTTTTTTTTACTTAAAAGTGCCTGCTGTCACTGCATGATTCTATGGTTGTGGCGGGATCACAAGCTTAAAAAACAAGCAGGCTAATCCCCCCCACATAAACCTAGTCACTCCAACTGCCCAACTCACCCTCAGTCACACTTTCTACTTTACACTTCAGAATACAGCAGGACAATTGAACTATACCTACACACAGAACGAAAAAAAAACACAAACACATGTACTTACCAACTCCCTAGATACTCCAGGCTTTGCTGTGCTGTCTACCGGTCGAGGTCGCAGAGATATCAACCACAACAAAGACCACAACCCAACAACAAAACAACACCCAAGGACTACAACCCAACAACTCAACAACACAACAACCAAGGACCACAACAACACAACAACAACCAAGGAATGCAACCACAACTCATCACAACAATCAAGGACCACAACAACACAAGAACAACCAAGGAACACAACCACAACTCAAGACCACTGCACAACCAATCACCAACACCACAAAAAAAGGCAACAACACAAAAGGCAACACACACCCACTAACAACATTAAGGAATAATAACAACAACAACAACCCTCAACCACAACAATCACATACAACAAAAACTCAGGAACTCAAAACCACAACAAATCCAACAATACAGGCACAACAACTCTTAAGCAACAACACCAAACTCACAACAAATCCCCCCTAGATGCTGACCCCTTGGCGTGGGTAGGGGGCTTAGGGACCAGCAGCTGGGCCTTGATGCCTGGTGGGGTTGCTTTCTCACTGGTCCTTGGGGCCCAGCTGCTGATCCAACTAAATTAGTCAGAACTTTTCCTTCTTTCTGCAATTTTTTCATTCTTACTACATGTAATATTTTTTTTTTACTAGCATTTCGAATTAATTATGTGGAATTTTACACCTTTGCTTAAATTTACTGGACCTGGTAAACAGAAAAGATATCACAGCTGGGACTGGGTTTTATATCTGAAGCTAAATAGTGGGAACCGTGGCAGGACCATCAACTGCCCGATAATGTTTGGACCTGAGTGATATCAGGTGGAACTATTTTGCAGGGCTGGACCACGGATTCCAGGCGGTCTAGTTTTGCGGATAGGACTCTCGGCATTCTGTCTGGTTTGCCCAAAATGTGATTAGGGTGGGGATGATTGTATTCAGGTAATACACTCAGTCCTATCAAGCGGGTTTGGCTTACACTTGGGCCACTCTAATCATGTTGTGCCATCCCCTATGGGGTAGGGTAGGGACGCGGACATTTGGGAGTCGGTCCTCACTTGTGTCATTAGTGGAAGAATAAAATCCATGAAAGGCTGATGATACCTTTTTAAGGTTTTCAGGTTTATTTATAATTTTTTTTTTCAAACTTAAATCTTTATGAAATTAGGAAATAAAGATTCAAGTACCCCTGGACCCTTTGATGGCGGTGAATTGGCACAGTTAATGACTGCTGGAACCTCCCCTGACAACCTTCCTGTGGAAAACTCAAAAAAACCTTCCAGTGTAATTACACTGAAACCCTATGCTCCAGTGCGGAGTAAAGGGAAATTTAGTAAAAATTTAGTATCTGAAATAGGACCCGGAATGTTTGAAAACTCATATGATAAATATTTGACTTTTTTTGGAAGACTCTGATTGTGACATTTTTAATGTATATAAAGATAAAGTCAGGTGTTGTGGCCGAGAGCCTAAGATTTCTTCTGAGGGGCGAGGAAAGCTGACAGTGGAATCTGCCTCGGCAAAAGAAAGGGAAAAGCTAAAAATGTTATCTCACCTTGGAAGAGTTAAAGTAGAGTGTGCAGTACATGCTTTTTGGAATTACTCCAAGGGCATGATATATGCAACCCAGGTTGTAACGTACTCTGAGGAAAGGCTCGTAGAGGAATTAAGGGATCAAGGGGTAATAAGAATTGAAAAAATGAAGAAGATAAATGGAGTCCTAGTCCCGCTTCCCAATTTAATTGTTACTTTCAATTCCACCCAATTGCCTAGTACAGTGAAAGCAGCCTGGTTACGTTTTAAGGTTAAACAACATATCCCAAGACCGAGGAGATGTTTTTATTGTCAAGAATTTGGACATATGTTGGGGTCCTGTAGACAGAAACTACAAGGCAAGCCCACTACTTGTATTAAATGCAGTGAACCAGAGCAGGGCATATGTAATAAGGAGGCCATATGTATGCATTGTGGAGACAATCATCCATCATCTTCACTTAATTGCAAGGTATACATCATGGAAAAAGAAATTCAGACATTAAGGGTGACCGAGCGTATCACATTTGGAGAGGCAAAGGAGAGAGTGTTGAGTCAGTACATTAGACCAGGAATATCCTTTTCTAGTGTTGCTGCCAACCGAAGAAGAAATATCAATGTCACCAAAACTAATGTTAATAAAAAACCAGTTACGACCTGTACTCATGCCTCTTTGGAGGCGGCGCCAATGATTGCTGGCGCTCATGCCTCAGCGGAGGCTGCACCAGTGACTCCTGGCGCTCCTGCCTCTTTGGAGGCTGCGCCAGTGATTCCTGGCACCCCTGCCTCTTCGGAGGCATTGCCAGTTGATTCTGGCACTCCCGCCTCTTTGGAGGCAGTGCCAGTGGTTTCTAGCACTTCTGCTTCTATGGAAGCAGAACCAGTGATTTCTGGGACTCCTGCCTCTCTGGAGGCTGTGCCGGGTGTACCTGGCACTTCCACCTCAGTAGAGGCTGTACCAGCTTTAAATGGTGCTTCTGATCCTTTGGAGGATGCACCAATGTCCAACCTTCACACCCCTCCTCAGGCAGCATCAGCTTTGTCTGGTGTTCCTGAGACCGATAACCCTCTGAAAAGAAAGGCAGCCATAAATAATCGGTCTCCTTCCAGAAATAAGGAGCAAGTCAGTAAGCTGAAAGCTCTTAAAAGAGGCTCTAATTTAACAGCCTCTAAAGGGAAGTAAATTCATTAATTTTCTACAGTGGAACTGTCAGGGATTAAGAGCTAAATGGGAAGAATTAAGGCTGCTCATATCAGAAGTGTCTCCTGTTTGTATAGCTCTGCAGGAGACAATGATTGGCAATAATATGTGCCCCAGCCCACGAAAGTATACATCCAATCACTCTGCCTATAATTTGAATATTGGAAAACATGGTGGTGTTACTTTGTATGTTCGAAATGACACCCCACAAAATTCTATCAGTATCCAATCAGCATTGCAAGTGATAGGTGTGCAGTTCCATTTGCAAAGAAAATATACAATATGCTCTCTTTATCTACTACCTAATGAAGCCTTCCCCATCAATGAATTTAAATCTCTTATTCAACAGTTACCACGCCCTTTTGTTATTTTGGGAGATATGAATAGCAGAAATCCTCTTTGGCGTGACATCATCACCAATCAAAGAGGAAGGTGCTTAGGTTCCATCATAGAAGATGAAAATGTGGGGATCCTCAACTCTGGGGAGTCTACGCATTTTTATGTTCAAACAGGCACGTTATCAGCAATTGATTTATCAATATGTAGTGATGACTGTCTTATTGACTTTAATTGGAGAACTATAAATGATATATTTACCAGTGACCATTTTCCGATAGTGGTGAGTGTAGCATCACGTCCTCCATCTTCAAGGCTACCCAAATGGAACATTGGTAAAGCTGATTGGTCAACATTCCAGTGGTCAACATTCCAGGAGCACAGCTCAATAGATGACTCTGCTGATGACTCCCTGTGTAGATGACGCTCTTGACTTTTGGAATACAATAATGTTCTCAGCTGGTCTTCAATCTATACCTAGGACTTCGGGCAAATTTGTCCACCGACCAGTTCCCTGGTGGACACGTAAATGCCAGGAAACTCATAGAACTATGAGATCTGCCTTCACCAGATACCGCAGACGAAAGTGTGAGTATTATCGTGTAGAATTTCGAAAAGCTAGAGCTCATTTTCGCATGGAAATAAAAAAGCACGAAAAGAATCTTGGACAATATTCATATCTTCACTAAATTCGAAAACTCCTTTGACCCTAGTTTGGAAAAGAGTTAGAAAAATAGCAGGCAAGTTTACTCCTTGTCAACCTCCAGTTATCAAGAGGAATGGTTGCGAGGTAGCAGACCCCCAGTTAGTGGCAAATGAGTTTGCTAATCATTTTGCTAATGTTGCGAAGAAAAATGATGATAGACCCTATTTAGCTCAAAGACGGTTAATGGAACAGGTCGAAGTTGATTTTAATACCTTAAGACATGAGCAATACAATGCTCCTTTTACTATTAGAGAATTTGAATCAGCCTTGAATAAATGTAATGAATCAGCTCCTGGACTGGACGATATAACATATTTAATGATTAAGCATACCCCTGAAAATACCAGACTTTTCATATTAAGCCTAATTAACAGAATTTACCGAGAACATATCTTCCCCAAGCTTTGGGAGAAGTTAAAATTACTGCCATTTGCGAAACCTGGAAAAGATCCATTCAAGACAGAAAACTATCGTCCTATGACATTAACATCTTGTTTGTGTAAGATCATGGAAAAAATGGTGAACACACGATTGATGTGGTACTTGGAAAGAGGTAAATATTTGTCGCCTGCTCAGTGTGGTTTTCGGAGTATGCACTCCACAACTGATGTATTGGTACGAATGGAATCTTCAATATGTGAAGCTTTTGCCAACAAGCAGCATTATACCCATCACTGGGGGGGGTTTTCTTTGTGATGACCACTAGATAAGGCCTTTATGATACAACCACATGGAGATATGGCTTTTTTAAAAAATACGGATATTTCAGGTTCAGGTTGGAGCAACAATTGTCAATGATGGTTCAATCAGGAAGAAGGAGTTACCACACGGAAAGTGTTTTAAGTGTAACCTTGTTCGCCTTGGTAATCAATGGGGTTTCTAAAATAATTCCCCCAGATATAACATATACCCTTTTTGTTGATGACCTATCGATTTCCTTTGCAGCATCAAGGATGGTAGTGGCTGAATGCCGCCTTCAGCTCTGCATTGATAATATAGTAAAGTGGGCTGAGGTTAATGGTTTTAGATTTTCCGCCAGTAAAACTGTAACTATGCACTTTTGTCATATAAGGGGAATCCACCCTGATCCAGATCTATTCATTCATAGGCAGAGAATTCCATGTGCTGGTGAAACAAGGTTTCTTGGCTTGATTTTTTATAAGAAGCTGACCTGGATTCCACATCTGAAATATATTAAGGCAAAATGCTTGAAAGCAATGAATTTGCTGAAAGTCGTTTCTCACACTTCGTGGGGTGCAGACCGAACTCAGATGTTGAGATTATATAAAGCCTTGGTCTTTTCAAAATTAAGTTACGGGTGTGAGGTGTACACTTCTGCGAAGCCTAATAGCCTTAAAATGCTCATCTCAATTCATCATGGAGGAATATGGTTGTGTACTGGAGCATTTAAATCATCTCCCACCGAGAGCATGCTTGTAGATGCTGATGAGGTGCCACTGGATCTTCATTATAAGCGTCTGCTGGTTCGGAGCTGGTATAGATTCTAGAGGCTACCTAAGTCTTTAACCAGCATTTGTATGAGAAATGAAAGGCATTGGCAGTTTTATGAAAGTCACCCCAAGCAACCTCATCCATTTGCTTTTAGAGTAAATTCTATTGTCCGTGAATTAAATATGCCAAGAATCGAGATTTTACCAGCAAAATACTCAGTTAGTCCCCCCTGGAACTTTCCAGAGGTAAAATGTTGTAGATATTTGAATTTTACCAAGACAGAATTGTCCAGTGAGGCCATGCGATCAATATTTTTAGAACACTCTTTGCAACATGATAACTCCATTGCAGTTTTCACGGATGGCTCAAAGTCAGATGCTGGCGTCGGCTTTGGTGTAGCCTTCCCTGATGTAGAGAGAAGCAGCAGGCTATCATCAGTTGCATCGATTTTTATAGCAGAATTATATGGAATTTTAAAGGCTTTAAAGGAAGTTTTAATTTGGAATGAAAGTAATTTTATTATATATTGTGACTCAAGAAGTGTTCTTCAGTCGCTGGAATCTTTTAACCCTTTAAACCCTCTGATTTTAGATATATTGGAATGGCTGCTTTTATTAAAAAGAAGAGGGAAAGAAATAAAGATCTGTTGGGTTCCTTCTCATGTTGTTGTGGCTGGGAATGAGAAAGCTGACCAACTTGCAAAGTCTGCGGTCAGCTCCCCAGAACCCACAAGATGCCTACTACCATATCGGGACTTGTATCCTCTAGTAGGTCAGAGAATTTAAAAATGTTGGCAGTCCCAGTGGGAGGATATTTTAAATAACCAAAAAATGCGTAGTATCATGTCATCAGTGTCTCCGTGGTCATATCCGTATATGCCAAGGAGACAAGAAACGATGTTGTGCAGATTGAGGATTGGACATACAAGACTCACCCATGGGTTCTTGATGTCTCGTGAAAATCCTCCGTTTTGCGAGAACTGTACTGTGCCCTTGACTGTGAGACATTTGCTGGTTGAATGTCCCAGACTTGGGAATTTGAGACATAGGTTCCTGTCTTGGGGTTGTGACAGAGTAGGTAATTTTATCTTAGCTACAATTCTTGAAAAGGATTGTAATATAGAGCAGTTATATATTTTTATGAGGGAAGCGGGCCTCCTTAACCAAATTTAAATTATACATAGATTGTCTATGTAAGAACTTATATATATGAACAAAATTTTTATATATTTATAGATATTTTTATATGAAATTTATCAAAAATTTAATTTTTTCTATTTAATTTATTTCGGTGTCAATTACCCAGATGTTGTGAGGCCAGATATAATACACAATCAATCAATCAATCACAACAAATCAATAAAACCTATCAATAACACACAAAATTCAACTGATTTTCAATTCCTCCAATAACTGCTGTCAACACCACTTATTATCACCAGCTCTCACCAAAGACAGAACTCTAACAATCAACAGCACCAGCAGACAGCCCAGAACCCACCAACAACCAATTCAGTCATTAACTATCCATACAGCAATTACACCCTCCCTCCCTCTCTCTCTCTCTCTCTCTCTCTCTCTCTCTCTCTCTCTCTCTCTCTCTCTCTTACACACAGACGTTGTCAACTGGAACTCCATAACTCCTCCATATGGTAATTCCTCATTTCTCATAGTTGACTGAAACAAATTTGTAGCTACTCCTTTTATTCAATATTACAATTATGTTAAAAGGATGTATCATTGGTAGGCTACATGTTATTAATAAATGAATATGTAAACAAATGTAAGGCACCTTTGATTACCACCCTAATAGTCATGGCTGGAAAATTGTCTTGAGAATGAATGATGAAAAACGAATATTTCCCCATAAAAATGAACTGGCGAACAGATGTTTTATCAATCGAGTGATATGCGTAAGTTGCATTACGGTCCTGGAGGGAGGGAGGGAAAGAGGGGGGACAATACAGCACCCTCCAACCGGCTCTCTCCCCACCGCATCTGGCTGTTCCATTCGCACCCCGAAAAGGCAGCTTTCAGTCAACAATAATAACAATATCCTATTTCGAATATTAATGGTGTAATTCGCATACAGTAAATTATTAAAACACTTTTCAATTGCAAATTTACATACGCAAATACCACAGGCAGGTGGACAAGTGGAAAAAAGCCGAGAATAGTAACAATTCGTTTCCTTTGTTTGTAATAAGGTTGTGAACAAACGTGCTGTAGTGTTGTGAGAGTTACTTTTGATATTCATATCCCATATTTCAACTGCTGGTGTTGAATCCTTGTTGTTCAGAGATCGACAGAACATTAAACGTGGATGGACCTCTTGGTATAAATACCACCTTTCCTGTAACTTTTCTCATTCATCTACCTGAAAAGGGAGACAGCAGTCTCTGAAATAGAGTATTTTTCTCTATATATTTTGGTTTTTTTATGGGCTCCTTTTAGTATATGGAATTCTGTTGTAACAGAAAATTTTTACAGTCATATATATATATATATATATATATATATATATATATATATATATATATATATATATATAATTACTATTTTCCTGTGAGTCATTACGTAGTATTCAATCAATTTTCCTCATGTATTCTGTTATTGTTTTGTGCATCCACTCTGTTTCACTTTTGCTGTTTCACTTTTGCTGTGTCGCATCGACCGCGAAACAACATGGCCGTAGAAATCGAGGCGCTGGAATGCAGTCTTTATCACAGTAACGGCGGTCTTTATACAGCCCAGACCCGTCATTTAGTCGAACTATTTCTTCCAGAGTAGTTGCTGACTCTCACCCAGATCACAAATTTCAATTTAACGATCACTGCCGCTTCAATAATAACGATGGTTAGCGAATTATCACTTAGACCTCCCCCGTCCCCTCCCCCTAATCCTCAAACACGGTCTTCAACTCGCAGATGAAGCGAGATTCCACGATACTGGCCTTATATTTTCCATCCTCACACCATCCTCTAGTTATCATCATTTTCTTGTCTTATTTACATTAAAAATAAAGATTTGTATAGGAATATTAAACCCTGCGCTAGATTAGTTGAGGTAGTTACATTCATCAAATTTCAAAGAAAATAAATGAAGTTTCGCGTTGGTCTTAAGCTTTAAGGTAAAGCTTGGTAGGAGGTTTGGGATACACAACTTCGTTTTTAATCAACAGGGTCAGAATTCTTGTATTTTTTATTTTGACTTTTATGTCATGATTTCATATAAGCGATCACTCACACTAACGTACGAGTCTTAAGCTAAGTTTTGCCGTTTTAAAATATAAGACCGGAGAGGAAGCCACTTTTTGATACAATTATTATCGATCAGGTCTTGGCGGACTTTTTAATTTTGGCGGTTCGTCCGACCTGATAGTAAAGTCGAACGAGAATAATTAATTATGATGCCGAAGTTCAAGTCGATTGGATCTCTAGACCACCGGCATTAAAAATGACAAAGAGGCAGAAATGGATAATCCAGAACCCGTGGGGGGAGCCAGTTTAGCTCGGCGTGGTCTGGACAAAATACGTTGTTAAACGGCCTAGTGGTTCGCGTCCATGGATGTCAAAAAGAAAAATAAAAAAATAAAAAGCCGCGTCGAGATCTGCTTTGTATCCTATGAGAAAGTATTGTTACTTGTAAAAACTCCGTAGAAAAACTTGTTCGATGGTTATAGTGTTCTCTCATTGCATTTCTTGGCACTGCTGTCGATCTACTTTTGTTTTTCTAAAAATCTGGATTTATGGCTCGCCTGTAGAGTCGTCTCGTTAGCGGACGAGAGACTTTAATTATGACCCATGGATAGCCCAGGCCAGGCCAAAACCCGTCTCCAGGGAACGAGGGAGAGATCGGATGATATCATTAAGACACTGATCAGTTTCCTAAAGGATGTGATTTCATTTGGTGCCTAGTTTAGGTCAAGTTCCCCTTCTCAATCCAACACCCAACCCCCCCAAAAAAGGAAACATTTACACATACACACACACACACACACACACCCACACCACACACACACATATATATATATATATATATATATATATATTATATATATATATATATATATATATATATATATATATATAGTGAGTGTGATTACGTGATTATTTGGAAATTACATGTTTAAGAATATCTATTGAGCGTGATCTCTAAAGAAGATATAAAAAAAGAAAGAAATTCTATGCCCAGTAACTTCAAGCAAAGAAAGACCCAGAAGACAAAATGCCCCTGAGAGCAACACATCAACATCACGTCTATGTTATTAACATGTCCAAGAACAGCTTTCAGACGCCACTCTATGAATTGTTGGATGATTAATTTCTTTGAAGATTATGCTCCAGTATGCTCCATCTCTGCTCCACCCTCTCCAATACCAGCTCTTTGCTTTATCAGGCCATGCCCCAGCCTAGTCACCCCTTCCCAGGGTGAGGTGGGGGTATATCCTACCCTACCTCATTACCCATTAGGAAGAAATGACAGGGTTGCTCTAATCATAACCTTTCTCGTGTAGAACCCGATAATATGATATATAATCACTTGTCTAGGAGCCGTTAAAAACGTGATAATATCAATCATAATTACTTATTTATGTGTAAGTGGTTATGGAAGATGGATGGATTTTGACTGGCCATGAAATTTGGACAATTCTTCTAAGATAATCAATATTTCGAATCATGAAATCGCGAGACGTCATTTTCGATTTTGACTGGTTTTCATCTTGGTTATCTGCTCCAACAGCCCATGATGATTCCTGATCAGTCACTTTGTGATCAGCATCAATCTTCATCATTCATATGAAATTCTGTGCAGCGATTTGTCGCAAACTTGGAGGTTTGTAACTGCCCTTATCTGGCTGGGTGATGATGACCCACGTGCTTGCTGAACTGCCCTGTTATGACCCCGCCCAAAATCACAAAAAGAATTATCGTCATTTTCACATGAATTATTTGGAAATGTTCCTCATTAGTGCCATTTTTGGCATAACCATTTATTCCCTAATAAAAATGCGGATGCCATCATGGAACGAATGCCGAGCTCTGCACGACCATTCACAGAGTCCCTTTGATCAGAGGCGGCATCCATTTCGCCTTTTAAATTTTATTTCCTAAAGTCCGAGATGCTCTACCTTTTACCTTTTACCTTTTACCTTTTAATTAGTAACCTTTGGCTCCCAACTGAATCGCTTTTGCCTTTTGAATTGCTTCCATTCGACAGCCAGTTGCGGAATTTTATGCTTTTAATTTTCATCCCTTTGATGCTGGCTGCGTCACTGTCTGACTTTCAATTTTCAGCTCTGGCACACAGCCTCATCTCTTATAACCGTTCAATTCTTTAGCTGCAACTCCTCAGCTGCATCACTTTCGCCTCTTCATTGTCACCCTTTCAAACAGTTAGGCTCTTCATCTTCTAATTTGACCCCCACCTGCATCTCTAAAAGCCTTTTAATATTCATATTACTTTGGCTCAAGTTGCATCATTTTCGACCCTTTCATTTCCATCTCTTCGATGCCTTGTTGCATCTCTTATCATCTATTTATTTTCATTCCTTTGACCACAGCTGGCTCACTCTCTGCCTTCTACTTTATAATCCGATTGACCCCACCTGCGCTGGTTTCTTCGTCCTCTGATGGTGCATCCTTTTCATCCCATAGAAGTCCAGTTGCATCGCTTTCTGCCTTTCAATTATCATCCTTTTAGCCTCCAGATGCATCTCTTTCAGCCGTTTGATTTTCATTCTTTCGACCTCAGTTTTCACTCCTTTAACCCCAACTGCAAACCAAACTCTACCATGTTCATTTTCATCCCTTTGACACCCCTGCTTACCTTTATTCCTCTCAATAGTCATCCATCCCTTTCAGCTCCATTGCTTTTTTGGCTTCATTTTTATTCCTTCACCCTACTCCTTCACTTTTCACCATTTATTTCCCATCCTCAGACGCCAGTCCACATCACTTTTAAACTTTTAATTTTTATCCTTTCTGCCCTACCGTATACCTTTTTTACTTCCAGTTTTCATCCATTCCTTCAACTTCACTTTGCCCCAAATATTCACCTTTCCAAAAAGAAAAGAAAAGAAGAAGCAGAAGAAGAAGAAGAGGAAAAGAACTCTTTTACATGAGCCCTGGGAGAAAATAAACCCGACACTCACTATCCGATTGAAGCTACTTAGTAAGTATACTACCACAGGCCTGCCATCGTCTCTATGTTGATATCCTGTTTTTGGCAACCATTTTTGCGTTCTTCCAACTCTAACTTCTTTTATAATAATAGTTTTGGCTTCTTTGGCAATTTCCTAAGAAGCAGTCGACTCTTAATACGGTAGAAATTTCCATCTTAACCTGACATACAGGTACTAGGAAGTGTGGCACTGTGGCAGAAGTTTGGCTCTGATTGTAAGAACGGCTAGCACGCACTAACGTAAGTGGCTCCACCACTAAGGGTGATGAGGAGGGGGAGGTTCCTTACTGACATACACCGGCAATAGGGTGATGCTCAAGAAGACATCTTTCTGAGCTGACTACAATCACTCTGACCATTTGGGACGGCCATGCAATCCATCAAGATATCTTCCAGTGTTAGTTAAAATTACGACGAGAGCAATATTGCTATAATGATAAAACCAAGGATCTGAATTATATATTTCATCATCATCATCGTCATCCAACATCATATGACACAAAGAGCCTCTGTGAAATTCCGCCAATGATGTCATTCTTTTCCATTATTTTTCCCAGATCTCCAGAACTCGTCAGGCTCCTTCCTAAACACAGATCTCATCCAAATCAGTCACAGTCTTTCGACTGGTGCATAAAGATGGGTATTTCAGGAACCTAACAGTAGAGAATGCTGGAGGCAAAGAGGCTCGTCAGTCATTAATTAATGGAACCAGTTCGTGTAGAAGTTTTTGGAGCATGCGCACTACTACATCATTTTGGCTGCTGCTCTGAAAACACTACTTCGAAGAAGAAGAAAAAAAAACTTGACTGAATTCAGAAGAAAGCGCCCCACATTTTTTTTTTTTCTTTTTGTGCAAAACCAACGAGGAAAAGCTTGTGGAGTTCACCGTCATGATGGCTTAGGTTATCATAATGCTTCCGAACATAATCTGAACTAAAGACAAATATGGAGGACAGCGTCTCACCAAGACAGATAACGGCAAGAGGACATCAACCATGTTTTCCTTTTTCACAAGCAATTCACTGTGCGACTTCTCGTGCCCTATAAAGCATCTCCGCTTTTTCTTAATTCAAGTTGATTTCTCATCATCGGCAATAGAGAAAAGGATAATACGACAACGGGAACATTAAGACTTTTACATCACTAAAACAAATACCGTTTATGGTGGTTTCCAATTTCGATAACCTATAGAGCTCTTTACTATATTTACGGAAATGGAGTCTTTTTCTGTTTTCGGGGGTTATATTTGATACGTACTATTACACAATTTACTTAAAATTTTGTACCGACAATGTTTACTGGCAAAAAGGTTAAATTTATACAAGGTAACAAAACCTACGGTCTTGTCACCTAAGACTGAATAATGCCATAAGTTTATATCCTTAATTTTCAACATGCATTTATGGATGTATAAAGGGCTTAGGTGCTAACAATAACTGGCCTTTCCTGGCGGTCCCCAATCAAGTACTGACCAGACTCGCTTTATTATGTTAATTAATAACGGTTATTCACAGAGAGCAAACAATCACATAGAAAAGGCCCCAAAGGCCAATGACAATGAAAGCAAGCTTCCGCAAAAGAAAATGGATTCATATGAAACATGAGCAAGCATAGAGAAGAAAATAAAAATAAATGAAGGAAAGTAATAAACAAATGTATAGTTGCATATGCGCCATGCTCTGTAAACTGTACGCACGATGCTAACCCATATGAACAAATAACCGGATTCTCATAATTCTAAAAATAAGTTCCCTCGTGCTCAGCTTCCTGTCTATTAAGGATGCAGTGTATGGACAGGTACGGATTTACGAAAAACGATTAACGTCATGACGAACGTCTTCAGCCTTGGCTATAAATTGGAGCATTCGAATTCTCTGTGAGCCAGAGAGCTCTCAGCAGATTGGGTGCTCAGACGGGATCGTTCACTGCCTTGGCACAGACCGTTGGCTGTCTAAGTCTTCCATTCGTCGTTTTTGTTGTAAGTTTATTCAACTGATTTCATTACAGTGACGATGCATATTATTTCAGACACTAGAGAGATTAAAAAAAGAAATGAGAGTTCCATCATATAAGAGCGGTGAGAGCGGAGCAAGTTCCTCAGAGCTCACAGATGTAAACTTTTAGTTCAGGCATTTGTATTCAAATATAGTGATACAAAATGGATATTATTTCTCCAGTTGCATTGTTATTATCAGTATTATATTTTTCTCTTATCCTTTAAAACCCCTATTATGCAATGAATTGTTTCTATTGTAGGTATCTGTTACACTGACACAATTGTAAACACATTTTTCTCAGCCTCCTAACACACTACTTATTCTAAAGTATTTTTTTTCTTTGAATCTGAAAAGCAAAGGGTATTTGTGTGAGAATATGGTTAGCAACCACGTACTTATTTTTCTATTTTGTCACAGCTTTCACTGCTTCTGCTTACATGGCCTTACCTTAAGTACATTTCAAAATCATATCTTCACTTATGGTGACAGAACAGATGCCGAGGACTGGGTACTCTATCCCTTTCAGGGGATTTAATACCCACAGTACGGATAGAGTGTGGCACGGAAATATCAACTGCAAATAACAGGAAAATCCAAGTATCTGGATATGAAAAAGCATAGAAACAGAAGTAGTGCACTGGAAAAAGTAGAGGAATTATGTACAAAATTATATTTTAAGAACCCATGAATCATCAAAAAAGGCTATTTTAGAAAGCATTCATTTTGCAGGCTAAGATCGAGACGACCAACCATGCAGCGCATTACTCCAATCTTAGTATTACTCTTCCACGCCCTTTATGTCAGGTAAGTCAGCAATTGTAGATAATTAATATTTTCTTACTGTTACAATATCCTTACATACATACATGTGTGTGTATATATATATATATATTATATATATATATATATATATATAGATATTATATATATATACATAATATAATCTTCATAACACGAAGATGAGATATGTCAATATCGTCCACAGGAGAAAAGAGAATAAAAGACTCTAGTAGCTCGATAATTTCGCCTTCCACCAGGCCTGGTGGAAGGCGAAATTATCGAGCTACTAGAGTCTTTTATTCTCTTTTCTCCTGTGGACGATATTGACATATATATATATATATATACGTATATATATATATATATATATATATATATATATATATATATTATATATATATATAATATATATATCATTCATTCATTCATTCATTCATTCATTCATACTCAACATATATAGTTGATTCTATATGACCTGATGTTTGTTCTCTGTGATTATGTTTGATGTTCATTCTCTAGGGCCGAGGTAGCAGACTGTAGCTGCGAGTATCGTTATCAAGAGGGAGGTTGCATTATCAGCGTAGCAGCTCCGGCAGGATTCCAGTGTCGATGCTATTACGTCGGTTTCTGGACTTGCATTGGGTCTGCCTTTCCCTGTGATAACACTGCTGAATGTCCAGGGAAGCGTACTGACTACCGTGCTTGCCTAGCTGGTGGAGGTGACTGTAACGGTTACCCGCCAACTTGTGACTGTGAAAAGAAGAGTGACTGGAGCGAAGGCCTCTACACT
>NC_061104.1:29476273-29491273 GCF_015104395.2 Macrobrachium nipponense
GTCCTCACAGCACGAACAAACTACATTACATTCCATTTGCATATGACTACAAGAGCAGTTTTTCACGCACATCTGTTTGCAATTGCAGAATAGTATGCTTTGTATTGATGATAGTAGTGATGCTTTTGTCATCACTACAGGATGTACTGTACCACTCGGTAGCATCACCCAGCCAAATTCGAGTGGTGATGGAAGAGATGGGTGAGTCTGCATAGCTTTTACCCAAACATGTTTGGAAGATGGTCCTTAAAACATGTTGGCGAAAGGCATCATCTGTAGGTGGTAATAATTTTATGTCCTTCTTCCTAGCATATAGGTGATGTCTAAGTGCATTGAGATTGGTAAATTCCTGTGGATGGTAGGAAGCAATCGTGGCTGACTTTGTCACTGTAATTATTTGGTCAATTAAAGAAGTACTGATGTTATCGTTTTCCAATTATGAGCAGATTCTTGCTAGATCACCTTTATGAATAAATGTCGCAGCATAGAAAGTTTTCTTGCTCTTACGATAAAAGAAGCTAGTAGTATCACAACCATTTAGGGCATGTACTAAGGGAAGCATCTTTGCCTCGTCAGCATCTATGACCTCAACGATATGATGAATAGGGATGAATTAGTGTATTGTTTGCATGTATAGCTCATTCAAGCCTCCTGCTGCTAAGTAATCATACACATTTACACTCATCACCTCAATGTCCGAGTCAGATGCCTTAATTACAACTCTTGAACATCCCACATGGATACAGGCTGCTCCAGACATCTTGTGTGGATGATACCAAATTCCCGATATCGTCATCCTTGTCCTTTTCTTTAAGACTTGTATTTCTGTTTCTCACTAATCTAACCTCTTGCCTATTTTCAAACCCAACTCACCAGTCAAGACTACAGTTACACCATCTGGAATGATATGGGCCAGAATTGACCACTCTTCATAAAAGAATTGTGACAAATGAGCTTTACTTATGTTACTTGCGAGAATGCTATCCCAATTTCTTATGATACGGCTACTACTGATCCATTTGTGAATGTCCTCGTCTATCCCAACATCCACTCGCATCTTTCAAACTTATTCCACTTTCCATGTTCCCATCATACCTATATGCTACCATGTGTATTTCACTATGACTTGTTCCTCTCACAACAGCACTAAGGATACGGCAGGCATATGTATCTCCTTGTTCATTGTTGAATGGCTTATATGAGCGCACCAGTGCCATAGCATCCACCACAATGCCAGACTTGCTCTTCCATTCTGCTATATCTGGAAGCCACTCAGTCAGATTGCACTTTTATTTCAACATTCCTAAAAGTGACGATTTACTCCCTGTTCTTAGTACAATCCTATCACATGATGAGTTCACTGAGGCAATAGATGGAGGGTAGCTGCACAATTCATGGTTCAAAACTTCCTTCACTTCCACAGTGACCATCTCTTTCTAGTTCCATCACCATTCGTTTCAAGTACACTCTCATTTACAAGTTCATTTACCTTCCTCTTTTGCGTTATTGGCTTTTTGCACGGTGTTATAGCTTTGAATGTGTGAAGATTAGTTTTCTTAACTTTACCCATACTCATAAACTCCGCTAATGCTTTTTTTTCTTTATAATTCTTATATCATTATAATCCTTAAATCATTGGCTTGAAGACGTTTAGTGATGGAATTGGGAAACGCTCCTTTTCTGCAGGTGAAACTGAGTAGCAATGAAAGTTATAACTTTTGAAAGAGGAGAGGTGGAACATACATCCTCCTTATGTGAACTGTCGGGAGAGACTAAGTTTCCAGCCCTGTGATTGGCTTATCAACAAAAAATCAGGAGCGTCGTAAGGGAATGGCCTAGACATCACATGCACAGTTGATGTGAATCCACTATAGTAGGGCGACTAACTGTGATATTTGCATGGAATCGTGCATTTGGTGTTACAAGCATGAAACTTGACACACATAACCTCAATACCCACCTCAGTATGAAAAAAACGTTAGCCTCTCAAAAATCTAAGATGGTCACCATTTTTCACATGTGAAACATAAAAAATCCACTACTTACCCAGTTTTTTTTAGATGTTATTGCAAATTTATATGTATCTTTATTTGTAGATTTAGACCAATTAATGTCAACATAACCTGGTCAGCCTATTGCAGCGCAACAGAGGAGTCCCAAATTTGACTTTAACATCACATCCTTCATGCGGCTAGTTTATGAACAGGTAAATTCAGTTGCTACAATAAAACATGTGATGGACAAAATTATTAATGTAGTTGCTTTCCTGTAGTTTGTAGCAGCTGATCAACCATTATTTGCCTTTGCAAAACAAATCCAGTGGTACTGGCCAGACATTTATGGTGAGGACAAGATTGTGACAATGTTTGGTGGTTTGCATATTGAGCAGGCTGCACTGAAAATGATGGGTACTGTTCTTGAAGGTAGTGGATGGTGTAGTGCTCTAACTGAAGCAGGAGGGACATTACCTGGTACAGCAGAGTCATTCCTGAGAGCAGCAAGCATTACCAAGATCAGACAAGCTCACCAAGTAATTGCAATTAGTTTATACAAACTCATAAAAGATGCATACTACAACCAAATAAATGAATCTCCTGAGGAAAACACATTTCAAAGACTTCTGTGAGAGGCGTAAAATGGAAAGTCCACAGTTCCAGTTTTCGTAACTAATCCTCACCATGGAACTGATACTTCAAGTAATGCAGGAAGCAGACTTCACCATGCACCGTGAGGTTCTTGCTGAAATTATTCCTTATTTTTTTGCAAATGATAATACTCATTATGTTCGGTGGCTACCTATTCACCTGAGAGATATGATGTCCCTGGAAAAGCACCATCCAGAGGTAGCTGCAAATTTTTATAATGGAGATTTTGTTGGCAATAAATATGGTAGTCTTCTTATCAATGGCGATAGACCAAGCCCATGAACAAAACAATGCCATTATCAAAAGGGATGGTGGAGCCATTGGCTTAACTGAAGACCAATCTGCACTTGGAAGATGGATGCTAGCAGGACCTGAAATTAGTCTTCTTGTCATGGACTACGAAAACGTTACTAGTGTATGGGGAAACAACACCAAAAACTAGTCATCATGAGCGAACAAAGGCAGCAAAAATAAAATCATTCCTTGAAAAAGTACTGAAAACGACAAAAGTATTAAATGACATGAGTGATCCCTTGAAGAAAACTCCAAAAGTTTGCTGGTATTAGACACAAATGACATTGTGGAGCCAAGCAGAGCTGACATTGTATGGGAATATCAGAAAACTGGGAAAGAACAGTTAAGGCATTTATGAAAAGTCTGTTCTCTGGAGAACAATTCTCCTATCAGCCTATTAAGAGGAATAAGATTCTTTTCTTCAAAGATGCTTCTACTGCCAGTAGTTCAAAAACAAAGTTGGTGAAGGAAGATTGTCACTTATTCTCACGTCTGTTCATTTTCTGTCCAAGTAGATAGTGTGACCTGAAAGAGTTTTTTCATTATGAGAACCAACCTTTTTTACTCTCTCTTAGTGACAATGGCAAGCTTCACAAATGTGAGAAGTCTCAGCTAACTGATATACTGAAAGCTGGAATCACAGTACCTGACAGAACCAGAGGCCGATGCTATTATCAGATGGTTCAGCAATGGTTTACAGCAAAAAGCCAAACATCTAAAACCTTTGAAAATGATGCCATTGAAGATATTCTGCCCAAAGTCAGATCATAATGCAGAAAATACAACCGAATTGACATAGTATATGATGTGTACACTACAGGTAGTTTGAAACACGAAACCAGATCTAAGAGAGGAAAAGCACTAAGGAGGAGGGTGACCTCTACCAGTAAAACACCTGGTAACTGGCATTGTTTTCTTCGTGACAGTGACAACAAGACAGGGTTGTTCAGCTTCCCTTCAGATAAAATACATTCTGAAATAGAATCTAACAGCGCAGTAATTGTGACAAAAGCAACAGAAGCTTTGTGTAATAAGGTGATGCCATCACTAGTCGACATAACTCCCTGCAATCAAAAGGAAGCAGACACATGGATCTTTCTCCATGCTACGAATGCTGAGTCTTCAAGAAACTCAATAACTGTCCGCAGGAGGTTGATGTTAATGATCTGTAGGTCTTAGAAAGATATGTTGTTTTTTATGTACGATAGATCACGTTCATCCGCTAGTGTCACTGATGCTTGATTAGATTTGTTTGCAAGGAAGCAAGGAGCATATGATTCAATTCCTCCAAGTCAGTCTGCCTTGCGTGAACATCCAAAACGTGCAGCTTTCCAAGCAGGATACATATGGAGTCAGGCATTAGTTCGTCAGACTGATGTGCCGAGTCCAGCTATGCGGGGCTGGATAAAAGAGGACGAAGAATGGAAAAGAACATGGAAAACACTTCTACCATTTGCTAAAAGCTGTCAAGAACTGACAAAATGTAGTTGTAAGGGTGACTGTCATGTTAAATGAAAATGTTACCGCAGCGGACTGAGCTGTATGTACTGCTCTCTGTGCATGTTCCTGCCAGGACTAGAATTGTGTGTGTATATTATAAGTATAATTATATATGCTTGTAAATGGACAAATATATTTAGGTTACTGTTGTATTTTGTAAATTTGTTGTAATATCACATGAAGGTATGAATAGAACTAATTTATACATTCAGCTAAATAAACAAGAAGACTGATTAGTGGAATAATATTTTTCGTTTATTTGTATGTATCTTTTAGTGTACTGTATCATTTATCATACATATTTATAAAATATTATAGCAATAAAATAGCTTTATAATGCACTTTTTACTATTATATAATGCTCAGGAATTCATCTATACATTTAAATTAAGAAAACAACACAAAAAGTCACAAAAAATAACGAATATAAGGATTTTACCAATATCGACTACTAAATTGGCGTCCATCTTGAAAAATAGCACCCATTTTGGATTTTCAAATGTCTAACTTTTTTTTTTTTAAAGAGACCTATTAGCACCATGTGCTCCAAATTTCATGCTTGTATCACTAAGTACACAATTATCTTCTTATCCGCTGTACTATACTACATCCAAAAGTGTTGGACAAGCGTGAATGTTCTGTGAAGGAAAACGCACTTTATATTTAACAATTTCTAAAGAGAGTGTGGCCACATATTTAAAAATTGCTTTGTTTCCTACAAAGTAATTCATTCTAAGCTGGAACTCTAATCTTGCTCTGAGCAATCTTTTGGTGCCTCCAACATATTTCCCAATTTTACCTTTTAGAGTTACAACAAATTATTATAAAAGCTGGGTCACACTATAAGAAAGGGCATTTTTATGTTGGAATAAAGAACTTAATATTTCAGAATTTTTGGAAAATTAATCATATAACTTTTGCAAATCATATTCTTAAACGACTTTGTGTAATTGCTAACCATGCTCGTGTGTTCATGTAGACAATTTATAATTTTATTACTATTAGAGATCTCGAATTTACACTAAAAATGGAGATTTACTATTAAAGAACTTTTTGACAATTTATGGATACCCGGGCTAAATTACTAATTAGGCTACCTGTTTCACATAATTTAAAGAGATATAATGATTAGTTAATGTCATTCTTTGTGATAGTGACAGAACTCGTCTCCATGGACTAAAACATTCTCTTGCCTAATACTACTATTATCAATATTTTCATTTTACGTGAAATTCTTTTCCATTTATATATTATATATAGATATATATATAATATATATATATATAATATATATGTATATATATATATATATATATATAATATATATGTGTGTGTGTGTATATATATATAATATAGGTTATATTATATATATCAATATACATATAATATATATAATTATAGTATATATATATACTGATACATATACATAGCATATATATATGTATATAATAATATATATATAATACTATATATATATATATATATATTGTATATACATATAACTTACATATTTTTACAAGGTCATTCGTAATGAGATTTACTATTAAAGAATTTTAATTGTAACATGTTTAGTTGATCACCCTCTCACTGTACAAAATGGCAGCAGCCATTAAAACCCAAATTGACTTTCTTCTCATTCTCCTCTCCAACATCTTGGCTCACACTTAAAGCACCCTCTTATAATCACGCCATGTAACTGTGTATGAAGGTCTCTGAGAAAGAACTCGAGCTGACGAACAGCAGCTGCGAACCTTATTTATTACAAGCGCTAATAAGTCAGAATCAAACATTGAGAAGAAAGTAAGACAAACTATTGACGAACATGGTCACACGACCACACTACTTAGTAACTGAATTGGTACACTGGCTAGTGCAACGCAGCCTACAGTGCGCCTACTCCGATTGAAGGAGCTCCCGCAACCCATGTTTTGAGAGGAAAAGAGCGAATTAGCTAATTTTAAGGAGCTATTTAATGTGCATGTATATTAGTGCACTGATCTAGATGACATGACTAGATTCAGATATCTTTTAGGGTCTTTAGTTGTAGGACCTGCTCAAGTTGGTGCAAGCCCTGACTGTAACGGCTGCCAATTATAAATTAGCTCTTGATTTGCTAGATAAATATTATGGAAATCAGCATCAGACGCTGGTCCCATTTCATCGGCGATTAGCCAATATTTTCATTCCAAAGTGCAATCATCCTGAACTGAAAAGCTTTTGTATCGAGCTTACTGTGTTAATCAAACAGATAAAATGCTTAATCGGGTCCGTGTTAGAACAGGGAATGTTGTTGAGCCGGATTAACTAAAAGTTATCCCAAGGTCATGTATACCAAAAAATTGTGGAGTAACTAAGCAAGTGCAATTACACCTTGAAAGAATTGTTTGAAGCATTAGACTTTCTTATTAGGTATATGGAAGACAATGCTGAAAGGGTCAGAAACTGGCACCTCTCGAACAACATCGTGCCCATTTTGCAACAGGGATTATTCCGCATTCAGTTGCTCTAAACACACGAGTGCTGAACCGAAGAAATGCCAATTAGTGTCAAATTGTAAATGCTTTAATTGTCTGGCCTCAGGACATAGTAGCGAACAATAAGAAAAACTGCAAGCTGTGCAATGGACAGCATCACAGCCTTATGTGAAAATTGCAGCAATGACCAGTCCAAGTCTGGCCCATGGCCCGCACCAAACTTCATTTTCTCGACTCATGGTCAATCTCCTACTCATGTCAAAAGAAAAACCAGTTAGGAACCTGAATAAAACCTGTTCATGAGTCAATTCAAATATAGATCGTAATGTAAATCATGGGAAACAGTCTAGGGGGGAGAAATAGAAACCTCATGTAAATGAGAGAGCTGTAAAGAACAAGCCTTCTGCTGAATTACTCGCCACTTTGCTTCCCACCACGACCACCATTTTGTATGCGTGCGGCCAACCATTTCAAACTTGAATGTTCCTCGGTACAGGAAGCCAGCATAACTTCATATCTATTGTCAAACCAAAATGTTGTAGCGGATGACGAGAGGTGTCATCAGAATGCCTCGTATTTGAATCTAAAAGTTTAGGTCTTTTCCCCTTGTAGACAAGGAAAATTTCATCGGTACATTAGTAAAGCCGTATTAAGTTCTGTAATGGATGGTGCGAGATCAGTCCCTCCACCCACACTTTCCTTTCTTGCTTTTTATTTTATTATAAATTATCATAAATAGTTTACATACATCTGGAATACTGGTAGCTTCATGTGCCAAATTGTAAACTCTCATTACATCAGTCAGGGCTCATCCCAGTTTCTTCCGCTCTTTCCATTCTGAAGCAGGAAGAACACATCTGCAAATACTTTTTTTTACAGGGTGAATCGAGTGAGTGACAATGTACATATACATAACGCTGTTATATATAGACGAAGATGAGACCAAACGAATTTTATGGCTGTATAATGACGCGTTAAATCCTAATCATGCAAGCTGGAATTTCAATCCTTTAAAGATATGACTCCAATACCCAATAAAAATCTTTCAGTAAAATCAACTTGGCTTATAGAGAGTTTGGAGGCAGTCTTATTCTGGGATAGGTAGTGCAATTAACAGATTGTAAAAGGTTATCTCTTCAAATCACTACATCTGTATGCTGCAAAGGGTCAACCATACCTTGCCTTTGTTTCTTTGATAGACTATCATGTTAGATGTTAAAGTATAGAAAAAGTTGTTTCAAGATTCTAAGATCGCTGGGGTGGGGCTGGAAAAGAATGCAGCTCTGCCAGATCTATTTATCCTTTTAAATCTCAGCCTCGAGGTTAATCCCTTGTTTATGATTTTACCTGAGATCTGTCATTTACTGTACTTCATTTTCTAAAGAAGAAAGAATAAATTTTGGTTGTTCTTAATGATTTTCCTTTCTTTGTGTGTTTTTTTGGAAATAACAATCATAGATCTTGAAATAATACCATAATGTCAAGCCATCTGATTACTGTCCATATTCCATTTTAGCACACATGCAAAGGTTACTTGAGGTCGGGTTTAGAAGAAATGAAAACAAAATTCGGGATAAATACGGAGCGAACATTCCATCTGTGTGCTTAATCTGCCTGTACCGCTGAGGTTTTAGGTTTAAGTAGGTCGGTTTCCTTATCATACTATAATGGGCGTAATGTCTGTCTGTCTGTCTGTCTGTCATTCAATCACGGCCAAACGGCTGGTCAGATGGGCATGAAACTTGGCAGGGTTATGGTGGGGACCCCTAAGATTGTTTGTAATGGGGTTTTATCCAACCTAACCCCCTCCTTTGTAGGGGGTGGGGGTGAGAAGGGATTCCCTGAAACGGAGCTGTTTCTGGCGGTGAAACGAGGCTGGTTATTCCCGTAGACTTAGTTACTTTATGAATTTCCATACATAATTTCTGTACAACTTCCCCGGAGAAAGTCGCGAATATTTCAGCTCGGACACAATAGAAGATGAATCATACTATAATGGGCGTAATGTCTGTCTGTCTGTCTGTCATTCAATCACGGCCAAACGGCTGGTCAGATGGGCATGAAACTTGCCAGGGTTATGGTGGGGACCCCTAAGATGGTTTGTAATGGGGTTTCATCCAACCTACCCCCATCTTTGTAGGGGGTGGGGGGAGGGGGTGAGAAGGGATTCCCTGAAACGGAGCTGTTTCTGGCGGTGAAACGAGGCTGGTTATTGCCCGTTAGGTACTTAGTTTACCTTTACGAATTTTCATACATAATTTCTGTACAACTTCCCCAGAGAAAGTCGCGAATATTTCAGCTCGGACACAACAGAAGATGAAAATTATCATCAATATCTGCAAGATTTTTTCAATAACTTAAATCCATCGGGACTACCAGTGCACAAAATAACATTGAAGAAGTACTGCGCGGTAATGTTGCTTCGGAATTTCGATCCTGCCAATGGACATTGCAACGGAACGAGGTACGCCGTTATGGAGCTAAACTCCCACATCATCGAAGCAGTGATAGCAATGGGCCCTCACACCGGCAAACGTCTGTTCATCCCCCGAATTCCTCTGATGCCTTCGGACAACCAGTTTCCGTTCCAGTTACTGCGCAGGCAGTTTCCCATCAACCTGGCCTTCTCATTCACTGCAAACAAGTTGCAGGGCCAGACTTTGGATCGTGTTGGTGTGTTTCTGCCGTCACCCATGTTCACGCATGGCCAACTGTATGTGGCGATGAGCAGAGCAACTGACTCTGCCAACTTGAAATTAAGTTGTGGACAAACTGATAACATTGTGTACAAAGAGGTTCTGTAGTAGGTATGTATAAAAATCGCCCTTATTTTAATATTGCTGAACAAATAGTACATATAAATTTTTCACTTCTGCACCCGTATTTTATCACCCATTGTAGATGGGTAAGTTTGGTAGTGGGAAAAATGACCAAAATGTTCTTAACTGCGAACGATATAGTTCTGTAAAAACCTTCTGTCACCCGCCACGATATTTTGGTTTGACTATTACAAGCGCTCACAAACTCAAGTTACCAGTTGTTCAGAGGGTTTCACTCAATATCGCACCTTTTGGCTCACCAACAGTAACTGGTGAATTTGATGTTGTAGCTTGTAAGATTTATATCAGTAAAAGGGTTGTAAGAGCTAAACTAGTCATTCATGATGATGTTGATATGCCTTTTGCAATATGGGTCTGAGTAACATAAGTCAGTTTTGAAAGACAAGGGGTATGAGGTGGCCGATTCAGAAATCAGGGGAGATGTATTATAACATGTTAATTTGCTAATAGGGGATGATTATTTTAACTTTTTTGTTGTTGGGATGGAAAAAATCGCGGGAATTAGTCTGTTCATTACTCATCAAGGAGCTACGCCATACGAGAGGGTACCTCGGTGGGCCTTGCAAAGGATAGACACGTCGACTGTCTGAACACTGCATGTTTGTTGGATAGTTGAATCTGAAACAGACATAGATGATATCAATGTTGCCTTGCATGAGCAGTTCACGAGTACAGAATGCGAGGTAAAGGGAAGAACGAAGCTGAATGTAACCGAGAACGCCAAAGGGTGCCAAACGACTACAACTTTACAAAAGTTGGAGCCACTGCACAATTAAGCTTGATTGAAAAAACAGTCTAAACCCTGAATGCGTTACAATCTACCAGAGGGTCCCTCAGACCGATCTGGGAGTGAGTAATATGGAAGTACCTAATAATCAGATCAAGGGAGAAAAAGCGCCATGTCTAATGGGGTAAGGGAGATTTTATATCCGCAGGAGTGTGATGTTGAGCTGCAGTCTGTCCCGACCCACTGCAATCATGTTGAAATGCAAACCAGACGACCAAACTTTCTACATCAGATAGGTCTCATCGAGCTGCCAATACTACCAGATGAAGCATTGCTTGGCCAGACCAACCCTCACACCATTTCAGCCCTCCGAGAGATAAGGAACAGGGTGACACTGACTCACCCACGAAACTATGGAATCTAAGGGGGAGTAATGTTTATTTTGTTACTTTCATCAATTTGGATTGGTTATGGCTAATCAGATTCATACCAGAAGCAGGTTAAATAATGTTAGGGAGTAGAGCTCAGTTCCTATTGTCAACACCTAAGGGAGTGTTAGTAGCCTTGAGGCATTATGGGGTAAGAAGACTGATTATTTTCCGACAGGAATGTTGGAACCCAGGACTGAGGACTACTCAAGCTCTGTTAAGCATTGGTTGACATGAATCCTACTAAAATTCAATGTAGGCTATACCAGTCTTTCTTTATATTGTACCTGACCTTGTTGCTCACAACTCCTACCTAGAATGCAGACTGTATTTATATTGCAGTCGAAAGTCATCGAGAGAAAGTCAAATGGGTAGTACCTGTTGCAGTGAACTTATTGCCGAGTTTATCTGCTTACCACAGTAAGTTCGTCCAAAAAAGGACACTAGATGTACCCATGGCTTGCTACCTCGTGATGCCATATAAGTTTTATGTTCCTGTTCATAAATAAAACAATGGAAACCCCACCCCGAAAATACCTAGTGTCCAAGTGAAGTAAGGAAGGAACTGGAAGATCGCGAGTCCGGAATGAGTCGCCAGTCACTCACGTCAGAGAGTCGGACCACCAGGGTCGACGTCATCACGTCATGACGTCACATCGAACAGTCCTTCTATCTCGGTGGTCTTGATATCATAACATCCGGAATTTCTTTGCTGCGCTCATAGCACATGTAGTAGAAATACTCATTTCCTCTCCCTTTCTTTTACTGTGTTTCTTTGTTTGGGTTTCTACAAGATTCTCTCTCTCTCTCTCTCTCTCTCTCTCTCTGTTAGAATGTGTTAATATATTCTCTATCGCTATCTCTTTTTAAATTTACAACCCTCTCCACTTTATCAACACGTAAAGTTCTTGCTTCAAAGAAGTTTCCCATTCACTCACTCTTACAGTGTGTTTTAAAATGTACTCTCTCTCTCTTTCTCTCTCTTTCTCTCTCTTTCTCTCTCTCTCTTTCTCTACTCTTTCTTATACAAGCACACACACACAATTACCGGACGTTATTCTGCTAAATAATGTAAAGATGTATTTCGTCCTAATGGATGGCGGAACTTATAGAATGGACGCGCCTTTCAGCGGCGACTTGAGATGCCAAAGCAGATCGATTCTCCTGATCATCTGCATAAACTTGTATCGGTAGAAAGATTACATGGATTACCCATAATCCTTACCATCATAATCTCGCACGAATGCCCGCTAAGGAGACCATTATAAGAATCTCTTTTAATACCTGCAGTTATTGGATTCTGATTAGCTGTGAATAATGTCTATTGGTGACAAGTAAAGCGTTTTTAGAAAAATATTTTTGATTCATTATGCAAACTTTTGCCAATCGCTCAGTCGCTCCCATTTTTATTCAGTCTTTTATGTCGTTATTTCTTGGCATGATAGATAATCTCTCATTGTGCGTTCACCGGAGGTCCTAGATTTGAATGACACGCTAACCACTCTATACGATAGGATATTCGATATTCATGTCGACGCTACATTTTTTCAATCTATATTCATATATTTACACATATATGTATATTATATTATATATATATATATATATATATATATATATAATATATATATATATATATATATATATATATAGATATATATATATATATATGTGTGTGTGTATATATATATATATATATATATATATATATATATATATATATATATATAGAGAGAGAGAGAGAGAGAGAGAGAGAGAGAGAGAGAGAGAGAGAGAGAGAGAGCATACAAGTAAAGCTGTGAAGACATTTTATGATTAAAATGAAGTTACACGAAGAGAGGATTAGTACGAAAGATATTCGATATTCCTTTTTTTTTTTTTTCTGGCGGGTGGGGGTGGTGGAGGAGGGTAGCTGAAGTTACTGGTTCTTAGTTTCATGAAGTCCGTGTTGAAAATATCCAATATCAAAAGTAAATTTTCTAATAAAGGTACTGAAGAAGGCACATAGGAAACTGCCCTTAACAGAATAGCAATATTGTTCGTAAAATCCCTTGTACGAACTGTCATTCGTTTAATTGAGGCCAGACGAGTAAGAATTTATGCTAGGATGAATTTAAATAGATTTTCACGAAGACGGGACCAAATGAATTATCCTTTTGTCCTTCTTCATGATGAACGCCATATTCTTTGGAAGCTTGAATTTCAAGTCAATGGCCCCTGATGTTTGTTCCATAATAATAATAATAGCAGAGTAATAACAATATTTAATCTCTCTAGAAATTATAGATTTGTTTGCACCCCTGACCATATCTGGATATGTCCTAGTGGGATTAAAAGAAGAAACTAAAGATCATCTGCAATTTATGTAATTTCTCCTTGGTTAATCAGGTACCTAAGGTTAATCCTAGATAGTTGTTCGTTATCTGAAGGTGAACCTCAAATAATTATCTACTGAAGTAATTATGAACATTTCTTCAGAACTACTTCACTTTGATCTAAGTAACAAAATTTATGCCTTTGAAACTAAATTTTTTTTATTTGTAAATTTAAATTTTTGAATGGCAGGATTTCCCCTGCCACTGGGCAGGGGAATTAAACATATTTGTGCAATCTTTTATCCTTTCATGTATAATAGTCAAATGAGAATTGTAAATATATCCTATAGGCTAAGAGACGTTACTTTATGCTCATACATTCTGAAAACAGAATACCATTCTTTAATATTAGCAGTTCTTTTTTGTTGGGGCTCAAATGCTGTATAAATCTTGCCAAATTCGTCAGTTATCACGTGAGACTATTTAAGAAAACTTAAGCATGTGGTTATGATTTAAGGTCACTTGTAGGTTATATTGCCCGTCCTGCTTCAGGTTATGGGTGTATGATTTTACACACACACACACACACACACACATATATATATATATATATATATATATATATATATATATATATATATATATATATAAATATGTATATATATATATATATATATATATTATATATATATATATATATATATGATATTATCACATCGAACCGTGATCCATTTATATATCAATTCAAGCTACAACTGTCCTTTAATATCTAAATTCACTTTACTCCAAATGATATATTTTCATATATGTACCGAAGGGGAATTTTTTAATTGATAATAATTTCGTCCCCCCCATGGGATCGAACCACCGTCCAAGTGGACGGGGACGAAATCAGGACAGTCAGTGACGCTATCCAATCAGCCAACAGAGACGCTATAAGTTTATATCGATTCTGACCATACAAATCACCCTCGATCTGGATGCTTTCGTAATTAGAATCGATATGGAAACCCCGTCTACCATGTTAGCCAATTCGAGCGTTTGACAGCACGTAGCCTTTTGTTATGAATAATTATCACATCGAACCGTGATCCATTTATATATCAATTCAAGCTACAAATGTCCTTGCTTTTAATATCTAAATTCACTTTACCTCCCAAATGATATATTTTCATATATGTACCGAAGGGGAATTTTTTAATTGATAACTAATTTCGTCCCCCACCCATGGTGACGAACCACCGTCCAAGTGGACGGGGACGAAATCAGGACAGTCAGTGACGCTATCCAATCAGCCAAAACAGAGACGCTATAAGTTCATATCGATTCTGACCTTACAAATCACCCTCGATCTGGATGCTTTCGTAATTAGAATCGATATGGAACCCCGTCTACCATGTTAGTCAATTCGAGCGTTTGACAGCACGTAGCCTTTTGTTATGAATAATTATCACATCGAACCGTGATCCATTTATATATCAATTCAAGCTACATTGGTCCTTTAATATCTAAATTCACTTTACCCTCTAAGCCGTCCCTAAACCTCTCCGCCAATAATATATTTTACATATATGTACCGAAGGGGAAATTTTTTAATTGATAATAATTTCGTCCCCCATGGGACGGTGGTTCGATCCCATGGGGGGACGAAATTATTATCAATTAAAAAATTCCCCTTCGGTACATATATGAAAATATATCATTTGGGAGGTAAAGTGAATTTAGATATTAAAGGACATTTGTAGCTTGAATTGATATATATATATATATATATATA
>NC_061104.1:29500305-29519882 GCF_015104395.2 Macrobrachium nipponense
GTAGGATTCATGTCAACCAATGCTTAACAGAGCTTGAGTAGTCCTCAGTCCTGGGCTCCAACATTCCTGTCGGAAAATAATCAGTCTTCTTACCCCATAATGCATCAAGGCTACATGTAAATGTAAATAATTCTGGACTAACACTCCCTTAGGTGTTGACAATAGGAACTGAGCTCTACTCCCTAACATTATTCAAGGGTAGGCTCCAGTTTGCACCAGTCTGTAGGGGTGCCGATCGTAAAAATATTTGCCAAAAATACACTAATCAAGACAGGCTAATGAAATTTTCGGGCATTATTAGCACTACAATAACGCATATTCTCTGTGAGTTTTATCATCCTACAGGGAAAATAAATGATTTTATGAAAAAAAATGTGAAAATTAGTGTCCCTAACCACTCGGCCATATCTATTTACTGATAGAAGTGTCTTAAAACTCCTACTGTATCTAGAGGTTAACCCTATTCCGTGTAAGAAAGGCACCAGGGCCAAAGCAAATACCTTTAATTTGGAATTGTATTACGTCCTCCTAAATTTTATTATTCCCGATACAATTCTTCCACCAACAGTCCTCTTTTCATAATAAAATCCAACATGAAATCTACCTTGGATAATATTAATTGCATTCAAACCATTTCATGAACGATCGCTGTCTCAAGCAGCCCTCCATCGGCTTAACGATGCGTTTTTGTTTTTCTTCTTTCCAACTTGAATTACGACATCCATAACGAAGATGGCCCGAGATCGCTGCTGTAATTTACAATACTGTATTTTTTTTTAATGAGAATCAACAGCTTTGTTTTATCTTTTAGTCTTTGTTCTTTGTATATGCTGGAGAGGAGGCGAAATGAAAAGCGTCTGTGTTAGATAACATGGCTCTCTTAGGCCTAGTATTACTCAATACTATGGAAGGCTGCTTGAGATAGTGATGCTCATGAAATGTTTTCTATGAATTGAATATAATACAAGATGGATTTCATGAGTGATTTGATTAAAAAAAAGATGTGTGTTGGTGGCAGAACTGTCTCGGGAATGATAGAATTTGGCAGGACGTGAAATGATTCAAATTAAGAGCGATTTGATTTGGCGTTGGTGACCTTCTTACCCGGAATAAGGCTTGGGAGAGCGATCGCTCAAGAAATGCTTTCTCTGAGTTTAATATAAAACAAGGTGAATTTCAAGCTTGATTTGATTAAGAAAATAGATATACTGGTGGCAGAAGTGTATGGGGAGTAATAAATTTTAGGGAGACGTATAATAATTATTAATAAGGCGATGTGATTTGGCCATGGTGCCCTTCTTATCCGGAATAGGGGTAATTATTTAGATACAGTAGAAGTTCCAAGACAATCCCTCCAGTAAATAGATATGGCCGAGTGGTAGAAACTGTCGACTTGTAGAACCCAGAAGAGAGTAAATACTGATCGTATAAGGACTTCCCTTATACGATCGGAATTTATGCACAGCCGCACCAAAAAGTTTTAGAATATACATATATTATATTATATACTTACTGTCGGTTTGTGCTAATATTAACCTTTTAAGATGAGACGACTCCTGGTTTCCGATCAGTGAAGTTAAGCTGTTTTGGGTGTTGTCAGTACCCTGGATGGGTGACCACCATCAGAATCCTGATTTACGCTTAACTTCTGGTTCTTTCTTGGATTAGAAGCAAATTTTATATACCTGTATGTATATATATACTTAATTATTTTGTGAAAATAAGAATGAAAGGAAAAAACAATGGGTCAATACGATCTCTCGCTGATGTGAAGAGCGAAGGTTCGAGTCCAATAACGGACGCCAATGTTCTTTTCCTTTCATTCTTCATTTTACGAAATACTTATATCTGTATATAAACATATAATATATGTACCACATTCTCATAATCAAACAAATCAGCCCTTTCCACCCAAGGTAGAGCATAAACGGAAATTCGGTAGCAGTCACCCATCCATTAGTTAAAAAAATCTTGGCAACATTCATGAACCAAATAGCCATTTTTACTATCAGTGGAAGTTCCTGGAATGAAGCAAACAGATAAGGACAAGAAAATACTATGATATATATATATATATATATATATATATATATATATATATATATATATATATATATATATATATATATATATATGATTACACACACACACATACACACACACACACACACACACACACACACACACACACATATATATATATATATATATATATATATATATATATATATATATATATATATATATATATATTTAAATGTATGTGTGTGTGTGTAATCATGTTAATGTGGTAACAATACGGTACTTAATAACCGTTTTGTGTATCAATAGGCTTAATCGGTGCCAAGTTATGTAGCAAAGACGCTTTTAATTTCGCTGTCTGCCCAGCCAATAGAAACAAAGATTTAAAAAATACAGAAATTCTGTTGATGAATCTCACAGAAAAAAATACAGTAAATTGTACATTATGCTTCCAAAAAGTACCATAAAAGGATAATCACTTTCGTAAAGTTATACGAGAATTCGTGTAACGTTATCACGCTAATTACATGAAAGCATTTGGGAAATACGTGAAATTTAACTTTCATGGTTGATACTAAAAATACTTGTACTATTGCCGGAAAAAACGAAACATTAAAAGAAGGAAATTAACTTAGCAATCTGCAAAAAGAAAATGATTAAAATAAGCAGCATAGGCCTAATGATGTAATGACTGGATAATAAACATTTTGTAGGTCATTTTTGCTCCTAGATATACCCCTATGTTAATATAAGACTATACTCATCTGAACGAGAGGGAGAAGACATCGTACTAACAGATTTAAAGCAAAGCTCTTGCTAGCACAAGTCTGGTTGAATCTAGATGGATAGGTAGATAGTACTGATAACTACATAAGATATACTGTGTGTGTGTATATATATATATATATATATATATATATATATATATATATATATAGAGTATATTTTATGTAGCTATCAGTACTATCTACCTGTCCATCTAGATTCAACTAGACTTGTGCTAGCGCTTTTAAGCTGTCAGCACGGTGACCTAGAAAATGTTGATTATGCAGTCAGTATTTCATTAGGCCTACGCTGCTTATTTTGTTTAATATTTTTTTTTTCTTTTTGCAGATTGCTAAGTTAATTTCCTTCTTTTAATGTTTCGTTTTTTTCCTGGAATGTACAGACGGCCAACAAAGAATTGGCGTAGTTTCTTAATTCATTGTTCGTTATGGAAATATTGCCATATGCAGGTGCCAGAATATTTACTTAACAATAAATCAAATTTTCCTTTCAAAGGTGCTATACATGAAATAAATGACATTAGAACTGAGTAGACTTATTCAACGTATTTAAAGATAATTATTCTGCAAAGTAAGGAAAATTATACCGATGGGTCCACGATTTCTAATTTTATTTTCAACACTAGCTTCGTGACAGCATTCCTAAGATTTTGAAGTTGGCTTTGCTGCCGCTCGAGTCTTGACTCAACATATCGTACTGCACTGGGGTGTTGTCATTTCGTCTCCTACAGCCGATAATAATACATCAAGGCGTTAACATTCTTTGAAAACGATGTTTAGTTAAACTAATTTTGTCCTTTGACCAATAAAATAATTTGCATGACACGTTTAGTGGGCCTAAATTGGACTTATGATTTTTTCCCACATGATAAAACCTAGGTCTATTTTCAGCAGCATACTCTCTCGGATACGTAATATTAATGAATATTTAAATCGACAATATATATATATATAATATATATGATATATATATATATTATATAATATATATATATTAATCTGCTTTATTTGACTATTCCCGTTATTCTTGTTTTATTAGCCGTGTTCACCTTTCTTCTTATCCTTTTAATAATTGCTTAACATAAATAACTCAGACCTAGCTATTCAAAGTCAAAAAGCATCATAAAAAAATCAAACGAATATAATTCAGTCTTATTTTTTTATCGAATTCCTTGCATATCATCCTGTTTCATTTGGACACCTTGGAAAGCTGTGGGAGTCAAAACTGACGAACACATTAAGAAAGGCTTACTTTCCTTAAAGCTTTCCTACGATGATCTTTCTGTAGCTATTAATTTCTTTTAAATAGAAATTAATTCAAATTAGTTTACATGTATAACTACTAGACCTACTAACATAAGCATATTATAAGTAGCTGAAAGGATAAGAAATAGGAAAGGTGAGGTTCTCGTTTAAGTCTATTTCATGTTTTTTTTTTTTTTTTCCCAAGAAAAACCTTCTGCTTTAATCAAGGGTTGCTCTTTGACGGCTACAGGGTGTAACACGAGTGTATGCACATATTTTGTGGAATGAAAGATAAAGTTTCTTTGAACAGAAAATATTTTATAAACATGTATTTTAGGCGTCCGTTGTCGGTGCGGGACTTTTAAAATAACCGTTATCATTAGTGATGGTTTCACAAGGTGGAGTTCGCGCAGTGAGAAGTCGGATCTAGTGTTCTAGTCGCCTGAGATGTAGAAGAGAGCGGAGGTGGCGTATAGGAGTGATGGAAGGATTAGGCCGATGTTAATAAAGTATCTCCCAATAAAATGTATTCTTTAGGTTTTGAAGAAAAAAAAATGCATGCATCATTGAAACCGTTTCCCTCCCTATCCGTGGTATTCACTGGCCACCGATAAAAAACAAAACAAAAAGAGTAGCCTAACTGAATCTCTCATCCATCATAGATAAGTTTGCTTATTCATTAGACAACTATTAAAGACTTCAAGTGTAGATTTAAAAATCTCTTCCTCTCCATCTAAAGTATTCATCAGACACCAGTCATAAGCGTAGAGCTAGTTATGATTCCTGGTTCAGCAATGTCGTGACGAGGCACTAGAATTCAAAGTTCACAAATGAATGTTGCTCAGCAACATTTTCACTTCTGTATTGTCTTGCTCTCATGTGGTGCTTCGAGGTATTCCACCTCTAGGCCCATGTTCTAAACTTTGCCGTTCTTTAAACAATTTTATTCATCTATGTATGATTCTCTCCGGTTTATTAAGCTTTCTTGATATCTCTCCAACAGAAACTTGCACCGAATGCAGTGCAATAATTCTCTCGCTCATCGAATGATGTTTCTTAGACCGATAAATGACACATGACATTAGATACCCGTGCACATAACATCAAAAGCAATAGAGTGAGGTCGCCTGGTTCACATGTTAAGATATCGTTTTTTTTTTTCTTTTTTTTTTTTAAATTGATAGCTTTTGTGAGATTCCAATGTTTTCTGTAAATTTAACAAATGGAATAGTTCAACTACCTTCAACTTAATATTGAAATGATCATTTAGGACTATGTTTATGTGATACTACTAGTGATAGGTGCCTCCTATCTATTTGGTAATGTATATCTATGTTGTGATATGACGTTTTTTATCACTTCGTTTCGTTCACGTCAATTTTGCTATATGGAAAATAGTTTTACACAATACATAACATAATGTTCTAAAGATATCAGTGACTGTTTTTAACGTCATTACACATGATTTCTTCCATCTTTGAAAAGAAAAATAGATAAATAAGGCATGAATCGTGCGTCAGGCAGGTGAACGAAAAATTATGAAACTCTGCCACGAGTTTTTTGGCCGACAGTACAAATATTTTTATTGTCAACCATGAAAGTTAAATTTCTCAGTATTTCCCAAAAGCTTTCATGTAATTAGCGTGGGTAGTATTTATTCTCGTATAACTGTCTGAACGTGATTTTCCTTTCATGGTTCTTTTTGGAAGCATAATTTTCAATACTGTATTTTTTTTTTGTTTGTGAGATTCATCAACAGAATTTCTATTATTTCTTAAGTATTGTTTCTATATGCTGGACAGGACAGCAAATTTAAAATCATCTTTTCTACATAACTTGGCACCGATTAGGCCTATTGTTACAGCCCTAACATGATTAGGTACTTTCTTGTCCTTATGTGTCCTTTTACCTTTATATATATATATATATATATATATATATATATATATATATATATATATATATATATATATATATTTATGGATTTATCACGTTCCTAACTTTCGTGATTCAGTTATACATATGTATATATATATATATATATATATATATATATATATATATATATATATATATATCATATATATATATATATATATATATATATATATATATATATATATATATATAGTGTAAACCGATTGAAATGAAATGCAAGACGAATTACAGCAGCGATCACCAGTCATCTTCGTTTGCATGGACGTCGACATTCAAGATGAAGAGAAGAAAAACAAGAACGCATCGCTAAGACGATGGAAGACTGCTGAGATTGAGATGTTCATGACATCCTTTCAATGCGATTAATATAGTATAAGATGGATTTCATGTGTGATTTTCTTACGAAAAGAGATGTGTTGATGGCATAAGTGTGTCGGGAATGATAAAATTTGGCAGAACGTAATATACCTGAAATTTAAGGCGATTTGCTTTGGGCATGGTGCCTTTCTTACACGGAATAGGGGTAATCATTTAGATACAGTAGGAGTTCCAAGACATTTCCATCAGTAAACAGATATGGCCGAGTGGTAGAATCTCTCGACTTGAAGAACCCAGAAACAAATAATTACTGATCGTTATAAGGACTTCCCCTATACGATCAGAATTTATGCACAGCCGCACCAAAAAGTTTATAATATACATATATTATATTATATAATTACTGTCGGTTTGTGCTAATATTGACCTTTTAAGATGAGACGACTCCTGGTTTCCGATCAGTGAAGTTAAGCTGCTTTGGGTGTGGTCAGTACCCTGGATGGACACGTCGACTGTCTGAACACTGCATGTTTGTTGGATAGTTGAATCTGAAACAGACATAGATGATATCAATGTTGCCTTGCATGAGCAGTTCACAAGTACAGAATGCGAGGTGGAAAGGGAAGAACGAAGCTGAATGTAACCGAGAACGCCAAAGGGTGCCAAACGACTACAACTTTACAAAAGTTGGAGCCACTGCTCAATTAAGCTTGATTGAAAAAACAGTCTAAACCAAACCCTGAATGCGTTACAATCTACCAGAGGGTCCCTCAGACCGATCTGGGAGTGAGTAATATGGAAGTACCTAATAATCAGATCAAGGGAGAAAAAGCGGATATAAAATCTCCCTTACCCCATTAGACATGGCGCTTTTTCTCCCTGTCTACTTGGACAGGAAATGAACAGACGTGAGAATAAGTGACAATCTTCCTTCACCAACTTTGTTTTGAACTAGTGGCAATAGGAGCATCTTTGAAGAAAAGAATCTTATTCCTCTTAATAGGCTGATAGGAGAATTGTTCTCCAGAGGACAGACTTTTCATAAATGAACTGTTCTTTCCAGTTTTTCTGATATTCCCATAAAATGTCAGCTCTGCTTGGCTCCACAATGTCATTTGTGTCTAATACCAGCTAACTTTTGGAGTTTCTTCAAGAGATCACTCATGTCATTTAATACTTTTGTCGTTTTCAGTACTTTTTCAAGGAATGATTTTATTTTTGCTGCCTTTGTTTGCTCATGATGACTAGTTTTTGGTGTTGTTTCCCATACACTAGTAACGTTTTCGTAGTCCATGACAAGAAGACTAATTTCAGGTCCTGCTAGCATCCATCTTCCAAGTGCAGATCGGTCTTCAGTTCAGCCAATGGCTCCACCATCTCTTTTGATGGCATTGTTTTGTTCATGGGCTTGGTCTGTCGCCATTGATAAGAAGACTACCATATTTATGCACAACAAAATCTCCATTATAAAAATTTGCAGCTAGCTCTGGATGGTGCTTTTCCAGGGACATCGTATCTCTCAGGTGAATAGGTAGCCACCGAACATAATGAGTATTATCATTTGCAAAAAAATAAGGAATAATTTCAGCAAGAACCTCACGGTGCATGGTGAAGTCTGCTTCCTGAAATGTTCTAATCATTGCTAGAAGTATCAGTTCCATGGTGAGGATTAGTTACGAAAACTGGAACTGTAGACTTTCCATTTTACGCCTCTCACAGAAGTCTTTGAAATGTATGTTTTCCTCAGGAGATTCATTTATTTGGTTGTAGTACGCATCTTTTATGAGTTTTTATAAACTAATTGCAATTACTTGGTGAGCTTGTCTAGTCTTGGTAATGCTTGCTGCTCTCAGGAATGACTACTGTATCAGGTAATGTCACTCCTGCTTCAGTTAGAGCACTACACCATCCACTACCTTCAAGAACAGTACCCATCATTTTCAGTGCAGCCTGCTCAATATGCAAACCACCGAACATTGTCACAATCTTGTCCTCACCATAAATGTCTGGCCAGTACCACTGGATTTGTTTTGCAAAGGCAAATAATGGTTGATCAGCTGCTACAAACTACAGGAAAGCAACCACATCAATCATTTTGTCCATCACATTTTTTATTGTAGCAACTGAATTTACCTGCTCATAAACTAGCGGCATGAGGGATGTGATGTTAAAGTCAAATTTGGGACTCCTCTGTTGCGCTGCATGATAGGCTGACCAGGTTATGTTGACATTAACTGGTCTAAATCTACAAATAAAGATACATATAAATTTGCAATAACATCTGAAAAAAAACTGGGTAAGTAGTGGATTTTTTATTCTTTACATGTGAAAAATGGTGGCCATCTTAGATTTTTGAGAGGCTAACGTTTTTTTCATACTGAGGTGGGTATTAAGGTTATGTGTGCCAAGTTTCATGCTTGTATCACCAAATGCACGATTCCATGCAAATATCACAGTTAGCCGCCCTGCTATAGTAGATTCACATCAACCGTGCATGTGATGTCTAGGCCATTCCCTTACGACGCTCCTGATTTGTTGTTGATAAGCCAATCACAGGGCTGGAAACTTAGTCTCTCTCGAGAGTTCACATAAGGAGGATGTATGTTCCACCTCTCCTCTTTCAAAAGTTATAACTTTCATTGCAACTCAGTTTCACCTGCAGAAAAGGAGCGTTTCCCAATTCCATCACTAAACGTCTTAAAGCCAATAATTATGAAGAAAAAAAGCATTAGCGGAGTTTATGAGTACGGGTAAAGTTAAGAAACCTAATCTTCACACATTCAAAGCTATAACACCGTGCAAAAAGCCAATAACGCAAAAGAGGAAGGTAAATGAACTTGTAAATGAGACAGTGTACTTGAAACGAATGGTGATGGAACTAGAAAGAGATGGTCACCCTGTGGAAGTGAAGTAAATTTTGAACCATGAATTGTGCAGCTACCCTCCATCTATTGCCTTAATGAACTCACCATGTGATAGGATTGTACTAAGAACAGGGAGTAAATCATCACTTTTAGGAATGTTGAAATAAAAGTGCAATCTGACTGAGTGACTTCCAGATATAGCAGAATGGAAGAGCAAGTCTGGCATTGTGGTGGATGCTATGGCACTGGTGCGCTCATATAAGCCATTCAACAATGAACAAGGAGATACATATGCCTGCCATATCCTTAGTGCTGTTTGAAAGATGCCAGTGGATGTTGGGATAGACGAGGACATTCACAAATGGATCAGTAGTAGCCGTATCATAAGAAATTGGGATAGCATTCTCGCAAGTAACATAAGTAAAGCTCAATTGTTACAATTTTTTTATGAACAGTGGTCAATTCTGGACCATATCATTCCTGATGGTGTAATTGTAGCCTTGACTGGTGAGTTGGGTTTGAAAATAGGCAAGAGGTTAGATTAATGAGAAACAGAAATACAAGTCTTAAAGAAAAGGACAAGGATGACGATATTGTGAATTTGGTATCATCCACACAAGATGTCTATAGCAGCCTGTATCCATGTGGGATGTTCAAGAGTTGTAATTAAGGCATCTGACTCGGACATTGTGGTGATGAGTGTAAATGTGTATGATTACTTAGCAGCAGGAGGCTTGAATGAGCTATACATGCAAACAATACACTAATTCATCCCTATTCATCAGATCATTGAGGTCATAGATGCTGACGAGGCAAAGATGCTTCCCTTAGTACATACCCTAGGTGGGTGTGATACTACCAGCTTCTTTTATGGTAAGAGCAAGAAAACTTTCTATGCTGCAACATTTATTCATAAAGGTGATCTAGCAAGAATCTGCTCACAATTGGAAAACGATAACATCAGTACTTCTTTAATTGACCAAATAATTACAGTGACAAAGACAGCCACGATTGCTTCCTACCATCCACAGGAATTTACCAATCTCAATGCACTTAGACATCACCTATATGCTAGGAAGAAGGACATAAAATTATTACCACCTACAGATGATGCCTTTCGCCAACATGTTTTAAGGACATCTTCCAAACATGTTTGGGTAAAAGCTATGCAGACTCACCCATCTCTTCCATCACCACTCGAATTTGGCTGGGTGATGCTACCGAGTGGTACAGTACATCCTGTAGTGATGACAAAAGCTTCACTACTATCATCAATACAAAGCATACTATTCTGCAATTGCAAACAGATGTGCGTGAAAAACTGCTCTTGTAGTCATATGCAAATGGAATGTAATGTAGTTTGTTCGTGCTGTGAGGACCTTAGCATGTGTGCGCGTAAGCAGATGGACATATCAAGTGAATGATGATGCTTAGAGTTTCTCCAACCACAGATATTTGATAACTGATGTATTATTTGTTGTCTTGCAAACTACAGTAATGTGTGTGTGTGTTATTTTTTTATTTGTTTCTTGTTATTATGTGCCACGATACAAATGTATAACATTATACATCATATCACAGTTGACTTGACCGATACTTTGTGAATTATAGCTAAATCTTTGAGGAGTAACTTATAACTTTTTCGGTAAATTGTGAGAAGAGTAGTTTTGAATATGATAAAAACAGTTTAAATGTAAATATATTTCATTCTATTATATACTGTCACAAAGCACATTGCCTCATGGTTATCTTACCAAATTTTTAAGTGGCTACTTGAACAAACAAGCATATGGCATAGCAGATAATCAGAGTACCCAGTGCTATTGAGATAGATTTATATATGGCTCTAATTATGGCAGTATGGAGATGTTCAAAAGGTCAGATTTTCAATAGCCGTCCCGATTATGGTGTGAGACACACTAATCTATCATAAAAATGCATAAACTCATAAGGGGCTCAACGTGTAGGGTAAATCTCAATTTTGGTGACTGGCTCCTACATAATCCTTAAATCATTGGCTTGACGATGTTTAGTGATGAAATTGAGAAACGCTCCTTTTTTGCAGGTAAAACTGAGGTGCAATGAAAGTTATAACTTTTGAAAGAGGAGAGGTGGAACATACATCCTTCCTATGTGAACTCTCGAAAGAGACTGAGAGCTTCCAGCCCTGTGATTGGCTTATCAACAACCAATCAGGAGCGTCGTAAGGAACAGCGCTGGGCACTAGATGCACTGGTGAGGTGAATCTACTATAGTAAGTCTTTCTCCATTGGAGCTCTTATTTTTATTGGAAATTTATAGATTTTTCTTAACTATTATAAATCTTATTTATGTTATATTTCGCTGGGTCCTACCCAGCGAAATATAACACCGGCACATACATGTACACTCCCTTATCATGCATTCCTCCCTGGTGCAAAAAGTACACTCCATTTTTGCACACTACAAACTACCACAGAGATATAAATATACACTTATATCCAGTTACTACGTTTTTGGTGTATGTTCATATCCTTTTAAAGAGAATTGAGATATTTTTTCTGAATATCACCATACTGATGTTTAGAAAATATTTTAGGGTAAAGCTTCTACACTCATGCCATTACTCATGGCTGCGACCCAGTCGAGTCGACTAATTACGAGTTTGGAAGAACTTGATATTGCTCCGTCCTCGGCGGGATCTCATCGAGCACTAATCGTCGTGCTAGTAGTCAATTTCATAAATTCGTAACTACGGGAATATATATATATATATATATATATATATATATATATATATATATATATATATAAATATCCATATATGCATATAATATATATATATATATATATATATATATATATATATATATATATATATATATGTGTGTGTGTGTGTGTGTGTGTATGGTGTAGTGTGTATATATTAGAAGATATATATATATATATATAGATAATATATAGTATTAATATAATTATATATAATATATTAATATAAATGTGTGCGTGTAAATTCATAGAGTCTTTGCAGATGAGAAATTAGATGCCAGCGGAGAAAAATAAAAAATGAATTCTTGCATATTCCTTAACTGTCAAATTGTTTAGTTCCCTCCAACGGTAAATTCATATGCAATTGCATCGTAAACGTATAAACGAACCGACGCATGCGCATTTAAATGATCAGCTTACTACATTCCTTAGCACCCGAGGCTGAGTGACCTATCGCACTCTTTGATATTCTTGAATATTTAGTACTTGATTACTTGGCGTGAAATTAAAGAAAAAAGTATTCTTGTGACGATGCACCCGTATATGTTAGAGGTATAAACGTAAGTCCGCGCGCTAAAAATGGCAGAGAAAGGCAAAAGTGAAATTTCTTACCGTGTTTGGTATTGTGGATGGCCCCCTCGGTCTGGGTACATGTCGAGATGGCCTGGATGCTGGAAGCCTGGAAGTGTAAGTCGAGAGGACCCAGTTGACTGAAGGCCACCGCACGGTGAAGGCGGCTTACTTCCACGCTCTCAAGTAAGAGTTCCATTTGGTTCTGTGAGGCACTCCGGACGAATATCGTCTTTCTTGTTGATGAACGAAAAATTCCTTTTAAAGCAAAGATATTTGCCTTTTTTCTGTCGCGAAGATGAATAGTGAAATTTGTCATTATTCAAACGTTTTGTGCGAAGTAAGTGTTCCGCTTTCAGGTTATGTTGTCAATAGTGAAATAGAATTTAGCATAACGTGTACTGCCAATTTTCTTGTTTGTTCTTTCCAGAAGTTGAAACCGTGGAATTCTTGGTTCGTCTCTCTTCTGAAAGCAGGATAAAATTTCCATTGAACAATATCTCAATAGTGCAACTGTAAATTAGGAAACTTGGTCACAGCTGTTCCGTTGAATTCCTTGAAAGTTATGTGAGATATTATGGCGAATTCTGGAAATGTTGAGAAAAACGAGGGTGAGATTAGCAGCTGTGACAATGACGAAGATGGCGCCCGTGCTGATAGTGACACAGGCACCGTGAAGTACTGCTTGAGACCGAGAACTATGAGGCGAGGGAGGCGCAGTGACGACGAGGGGTTTTTTCCGGAAAGTGTTAAGCAAGGCCTTGGTGTTAAGATCAAGCCTGGCCACTTACCGCTTTCCAGGTACCGTAGGAAAACCACCAACACGAGAGAAAGGTACCGCATGCGGCAGATCAACACGGCATTCGAGAACCTGCGAGGTGTGCTTCCCTGCTGGATGCACTGTCGACGTCAGCCTTCGGACTTAACTGGCGTCGGCCTATATTAGGTCTCCTCTGGAAACCTTAAATGGCCATTACCAGCTTGACGACCATTTTTCCTCCTTAAAGTGCTCCAGTCCAACTTCTTCCTCTGCCACAAACATTTCCTACCCTTGGAAAATCTCCCACTTTGAGAAAACCCTGCGTGACCTGAATGGTTGCGAAACTTACCTTCAAACCACTTCCGGTGCGAATGATCATAGCTCAGGTGATCCCGAACTTGTGGCATTCTTGTGCCGGGACACGGACTATGGAAAGGCACAAAATAACCTCGAGGCCGTTTCTCATGATCCAACGAGATCTCAGGGAGAAGGCGCTGATCTGTGCTTGCTAGAGCGAGAACAGGTGTCTATGATCACCTGAGTTGGTGATTCGAGCAACGCTTGAAACACGTTGGAAACTCAAAAGGACAGTTTTAGCTACATTAGCGCCACCTGGCACCGTGAATCGGACGGGGATTTTGATAGTTGATTCCTTCTTCAGAGTCACTGGATGATGACCAAAACGATTAGGTTGCAGTATTGAAACCCACTAAAAGAATGATATAAAAGTACATTCAGATAACAATCCTGTGTGTGTAGTCTTATGTCGCGAATACTCGTATATTGGTTTTTGTTTAATATTCTCTGATATGTTTTCAATAGTGTGACATGATTATTTGCCAAGCACTCATTAGTATACTTTGACTGGTATAGATTAGGCCAATTATGTCACTGCAAAAAAGTGGAAAATATTAGAATATTAATAAGCTACCTATTATTTACTTCTTACCTTATCATCATCATCATCATCATCATCATCATCATCATCATCATCATCTTATTATTATTATTATTATTATTATTATTATTATTATTATTATTATTATGGAGACCTTCATTTAAGAATGTTTTAATGAAAAAAAAAGGAGTGTCAGTCAACAGCATAAATCAACAAGATGTCACCCTGAGAACTTTTCCATATGGTACCTACCCCCAAATAAATAGGTTCGTGGTCTAAGCCTTAAACCTTTCTTGCTACCGGTGGCGTAACCAGTGCTAATGGCGCCAGAGAGAAGAAGAGAAGAGTTCTAATGGCCCTTTGCGAATGTTTCTACACAAATTGTGAATACCATTTCTACAGAAATTGTGGTGAATCTGGTCAACTCCGGAAGAAACTTCGCTATAAATGTCAGCTATGCTGAAGCAGCCATTACTTTCAATGAAACTTATTACTATGATTATGATGATGATTATTATTATTGGTTTTCATAATGTGCACTTATTCTTAAGGAATGAGGCAAAACATCAAGTTTATTAGTCATGATGGCTAATCATGCTTATCGGCTTTTTAATTTCGATTTTTTTCTTCGTTTCTTCGTTACTAGTTTCATTTTATTTATCTGTTGAATACTTGTTCATTTACTCGCTCTTTTTTGCCTGTTTTTCCGTAGTGACATTTTATTCTGCGAAAGATATTTTGCGAATAGATATCAACCAATTTTCATTCCTTCATCGTCTCGGGAGGTGCGAGCACCTTTAGCGGTAAAAAGAAAAAAAAAATCATTTGAAAAAATACAGGCAATCTTGCCTGTAATTTTGTTCATGAAGATAATCAGCACAGCTTGAATAGTGTTGCCTGTCAATTTTGTACCTGGAATTTCTTGTATCCTTTTCTGACAGTGACTAAATAAATATTGGATGGTGACTTGCAACCCGAAGTAATGACGAGGAATAGTAGTTAGTAGGTTGAAAAGACTAGCTCCAAATTACACTCAGCGGATAATTTGCAACGTGTTTAAAAGAGGGGAAAAATCCTGTCTGTATGCGTTCATCTTTATTATCCCAATATGCATACATTTCTTTTCCTCATTCCTTTGTTTATGAATATAGTTTAGCTTCCCTTCATTGTAGTATGTACGCACTGTAATGCCAATTTTACCTTCTAGCTGTTCTTAGATAAAGTTTGCAAGTACGTACTCTTCCTCCTTGAGGAGCTGAACGTTTTTTCATAATGAAGAATGCAATAAATTGCAGGTAGTAAATATTTTTCAAATGATTTTTTTCCGCATAAACTTTGATAAAGATATATTTGTTTACCACATAAACTTTTGATAAAGATATATTTCAAATGTCATCTTAGGCAAAATGTACTCAAGAACATAATCCTCTCTCTCTCTCTCTCTCTCTCTCTCTCTCTCTGTTTCAAGAAGTGGGTTTTCGAAAACTCTCGGTTTTCCTACTTTCCTACACGGTAGGAGAAGTATGGAGATTAATTTTTACAGGTAAATTGCATTTCCTTAGTCTTTTTTTGTTTTTTTTTTATTTGAGCGGTGTAATAGTTAATCCTTTCCAACAAAGTTTACGGATCCTGGTATTTGTCTCGCTAAATATATCCCCATAAGTGAAGTATTATTTATGTATGAATAAAAAAATAAAAGTCGCCGTTTAACTCTGCGTCTCATTTACGTGAAGGATAAAACTCTCTCCTTCCTTTTGTTACTCTAATGGCTCCTCGACCCATTACCCGCTGCCTGGTATGTGATCGATGGGGCTTAATATTCACAATATATGCATCATGTGAATGTAACCAATACTTTCTATGTTATTATATTTAAAATTTTGAACATAAATATGGAACAAGCATAAAATGAAAATTCACCATACTTGTCAAGGAAGCTTCCGCTGAATACAATAATTGTGAAATGTGAAAAAGAGAAAGTGACGACAACAAGTTGACGATTGGCTAAGAAAAAAATGTCTAAAATATGACATTTTGATGAAAAAAAAATTATGTCATAAATATTAAACAAGTAGAAGTCATAAAAATTTACCTAGCTGCCATTGACGCTCTCTCACTTAAGAGATGGAAATTGATTATTTGGTTTAGATTAAGTTGACTTATGGCCACAACGGTCCGTTAGTGTAGCAAAGTGCAGGACTGCAAATGAAACTCTGGACTCTGCCCAATCAACAGAGACGTCAAGAAGACAATTCCCAGCCTGATAGCAAACTATTTCTGATACCGGCAGTGTGACAACAAGACAGCTCGACAGAATGGGAATAGTGAGGTTCGTTCATGTGAGTAAAACGCACTGCTCTTGGGGTACAGACTCGTGTGAGTTGAAGGTCGAATGAGAGTTTCCTGGGGAAATTTGATACCTTCTAGGCGATGGTCCAAATCACAATCCAATATTTGGGGTAAAATAAGTCACCCTTCGAAGAATCTTCTGTCAGTAGAAACGCATGCGACTAATAATTGAACGAGAAAACTTAAGAATTTAACACTAGTTTTTTCATTTTTAATAATGAAACTCTATCTTGCCCCTGAGTGGCTGATGTCTCTGAAACATTGTAACGTCTTCTGCCAACCGCGATTAAGTTCATTGGAATTGCCTGTGGTTGTTCACCTTCAGCTAATAAAAAATAAATAGCTTATATCACCACCTGTGCAGTTAGAAAACTTTATAAACAAGGCTCTGTTGTCGGGCAGATTAGACGATAAATTCTTAAAGTGGAATGAAAAATAAAGATTTGAGTCGAAGGTCAGTGTTGGTGGGCCCGAGGTCCATAACAGGCCACACATTCCCTACACCTCACATGTGCAACCACCATTAGTCTTCGTTCACTGAAGTTTAAACCCTCTTGTCTACACACTTAATGAACTATGCTGTTTCCACTGGCGGGCTTTCGTGACAGGACAAGAACCACCGAGAAAAAACAAGTAAAAAGGCGCCGAAGAATCGATTTTTTTTTAAAATGTAATAATGCTCTGTGAAACTTCCACCACTGCCCATGAATCTCGCATCCGCAGTTCATGAAACTTTCAGCCACCAGCCGGTGCCAGACGAACGATCCTGGTTAAATTTATCCTTAAATGAAAGAAACGTTTCTGGGGTTAGAGGGCTGCAATTTGGAATGTTTGATGATTAAAGGTTGGATGATGAACATACCAATTTGCAGCCCTCTAGCTTCAGTAGGTTTAAAGATCTGAGGGCGGACGGACAGACAAAAAGCCATCTAATAGTTTTACAGAAAACTAAAAAATCTGTTCAATTTTGTATTGAACCAAAAGATATCAGTATTTATAAATAATTCGCTTTGGTTGTAAGTTATTACCGGGGTTAAGTGAATTTGATGCTAGGTGCATCATGTAGCGTAGTATTTCAAAATGTGTAAGTCACGACTGGATTAGTGACAATTATTGTAAACTAAATACGGATTGCAAACTTACTACTCAACTACCGTGGTGGAAATGGGGTGAATATAAAATTATACCTCTCTTGAAAGTTCAAATCCATATATATATATATATATATATATATATATATATATATATATATATATATATATATATATATATGTATATATATATTTTGTGATGTGGGATTTCAAAGTCACCTGGAGATCACTGACCCAAAACTCAGTGTCGTGGGTTCAAGGCAATCACCTAGTAGCTGCACCTCCCATTGAATCAGTCACTGGAAAGTTATTAAAAGAATTAAAAACTTGTATTTGGCATTTGTGTTTAGCCAGTTATGCCTGTCACTCCAGTTTCAAGTAAATCGGCCCTTCCACCGTCGGGAGTTCGAATCTTCCAAGTGACGAATCACTTTTCAATTAAAACTCCCCTCGGTGTTATTTCAGAGGTAGAGCCAATTGTACTTTGAAAATCATTTGTAGTTTAATGTTTGTTTGTGAATATGGAAAAAATTGTCATGGTGCTGTAATAAAAAAGTATATATATATATATATATATATAGATATATATATATATATATATACATACATACATACATATAAATATATATATATATATATATATAGTATAGATATATATATATATATATATATAGTATGTATAAATATATGTAGGTATATATATATTATATATATATATGTATATATATATATAAATATATATATATATATATATATAAATACATATATATATATATATATATATATATATATATGTATATATATATATATATATATATATGTGTGTGTATGTGTGTTTGTATGTGTGTGTTTATGTTATTATTTAATTTCGTATTCTGGCTTAAGCCCTAGGTAGAGAAATTTACTTTGACACTCTAATTTCCGATACTCTGCTTCTTTTGTGATTATAAATATCAGGTATGACGGATAAAAGGTTCTCCATTTTTCTCCTGTGTGTTGTTCAGAGAGCAATCCCATTCACACAAAAGGCCAGATTCAACTACAAAAGTAAATAACTTCTTCCTCTTACATAGTTCTATAAGAAACACTTTATTCAAATTACTGTATGATTTAAAAGAAAAATGGGATTACAAGTTAAAATCACGACTAGAAATAAATAAATATATGCACTAAATAACAGAAGTAGCAATCATAAATAACCTTAGACAAAAATAAGCTCATTTCTTGAGACAATGGAGCAGAGAGACAGCATGTTTTGAAATAAAAACTGAATGAGTTATCAAAAGTTTGATCTCTCAAACGTAATATAACAGAGTCAATAAGTTAATGTAGACAATGCTTGGAATTTGGCATTCCGGGATATGCCCTTTGATTCATTTCCTTGAGACCAGAAGCCAAGCAGACAGTAAGTTAATTATGAATATGTATCCATTGCCCTCAGTGACTGACATTGATGCTGAAGAGGTACAAGTGCCATTAAGACAAGGAGCAACTTCTCTTGAAGAAAGCTCAACTTTGTAGCCTTGAACGCCAGTCCACACACCAAAACTCTTGCACTCACAGTGAGGAACTTTACTGTGTTTCAGCAACATTGTGTAAGGAACATTTAGCTTCCCTTTTCGCACTGACACAGTGCACCTTGTATGCTTGTGTGGAGCTCCATTACAGACGAATTTATGCTGGTACGTAACTTCAAAGGTTTCTGTGGTACCATAGGTAAACTGATAGCTTGGATTGACACTGAATTGCAGGCTATATTGAGCCACGTGTGGAATGCCTCCTTTAAACTTCGTACCTACTTGGATTTCAATTCCGCTTGTGTGACTAAATGAAGACGTTTTGATCAGTTTCTGTTCAACGACTATTTCAATTGACTGACTTCCTGAGGCATGGTTGAAGATATCCTTTTCTGCCAAAATGATGGGCTTCATTGGGCTTATCTCGCTTTTGTTGAGCGCGTAGGTCACTTTGTTGTACAGTGTAGAGGCC
>NC_061104.1:29520382-29530382 GCF_015104395.2 Macrobrachium nipponense
GCCATATAACAATATATGTGTGTATATATATAATATATATATATATATATATATATATATATATATATATATATATACATTTTTTTTAATGGTCTCGTTATTAGAGACCAGCAGGTTCAAAATAAAAACAAGAAATTGGCTGGTATGACTGACGAAAGGCAAAAATAGATCAAGGAGGAGGACTTAACAAAACTCAAAAATAACCTTAATATTAATTTATTTACAGGTTAAATTACATTTACAAGTGATACCAGGTTTTGGGTGGCGAAAATACACAATGATTAGTTATAAAAATAATCTATAAATATATAAACAATCAAATCCATCAGAAATAAATCATAAGTGAACATTGCACTAAACCAGAGCCATACACTTGCTCGACACCACAATTAGCATAATGATGCAAAACTAACATCATTATCAGAGCCATACACTTGCTCGAACACCAAAAATGAAAGACTTGAATAAAAGCAGGCAATCACACTAACAGCATGAATAATAATAATACAAATAGGCAGTACGAAAACCAAAAGTAAATACCAATCACATAACACCCAAGCAGCAAAATAATCTGACAAACTCACAAGAATTGTCGAAGACACAGAAACGGATGAGTCCTCATCCTCCTGCAGAAGTCACAAATGACTTCCAGCTGCTCCAATACTGCCATGCTGCTGTTGCCTTCTCAGCCGAGGTTTCCCAGAACCTCTCAGGTGGCCATCCAGAACCTGTCTGCAGGTGTCACTCACACCCCGACAAAAGTAACCTCGTCACCATGACGATAAACACTGGTGGGTAAGGGAAACAATGCAACCATCGTAATGGTTGTTTAAAAAAAATAACGACTCATCGTTACAATATATATATATATATAATATATATATATATATATATATATATATACATATATATATATATATATATATATATATATATATATATATATATATATATATATATATATATATATATATATATAATATTAAATATATGCAATTCCTACTATACACTACTATCCCAGATGGGACAGTAGTGTATAGTAGGAATAGATACCGTGTTTCTTCAAGTTCCATTAATTGTGGATGGTATGAGTTTCAAGCTGTAAAGGTCTGAAGCAGGCATAAATCACATTTATGTTTATATATGTTGCTATCAAGACTTCGATTTTCTAAATTTGGCTTGGCTAAGATACAGGAAAACAACGGAAGAGCCTCATTTGCGCCTCTTTTGATGTCATTGCTCACCGTAAGGAGTTTTCGAAATCAGTTTCTCCTGATTGCCACCATTGCTTTAGACTTGCCTTTTGAATCTGGCTGTGAGCAAATTATAAACGAGGCCACACACTTGTCTGGACCTAGAATTCACTGATTTCCCTGATGGTATAGCTTAGTTCGTGCTGCAGTTTATATTTTCTGATGATCTAATTATTTTGGTTTTAAACCGTGCAAGCGATCCCTTAATATGTTATAGCTTGGTTCATCGACGATTGTAAGCAACTATCTGGAGAAACAAGATGTTTATTATCCTTGGAAAAGACCAAATCTGATTTGACATGCAATAGCTAAGAACTGTAGGTCAGAGTTTCTGTCTCGTTATACGTTAGAGCCGTTTCCCCCAATTCTAGCTGACAAGTTCAGCTTTTCAGTCCTGAGAAATATTATGTACGTGACTTTGATTTAATGGAGGTAGACCCAAAAGGTGCCCTTTTTTTTTCTTTTTTTTTATGTGAAGAATGATGATAACCTAACGCCTAAGTTGTATTTATTAATTTTTTTAGTTGGTTAGATAGAAGGGGCGCTGTTTGCACATGCTGGAAAATTGGTAGTTACTCTATTAGTTCAATGTGTGAATGGTAGTTATTCTCTCCGACTACCAACCAATTCCTGACTTTCATATTCCGTAAAGTACTGAAAGTTTGTTGGCAAAATATCTGAATGCCAATACTGAAAATAAACATCGTTCATTAGTTTACAGTCTGTCATTGACGAGTGACTTATTTTTAATCTTAATTTCGTACAGAAATCCTTGGATTCTGTTAATATAATAGAGGACTAGACTTGACTCTAGTGTAAGTGCTGCCAATGACTGTTATTCATGAGACCCTAATTTCAAACTCACACCTGTGCGTACTGGGGAAGATTTCTGATTATTATTATTCAGTTTTTAATAATACCCCTTCTCCTGAATTGTAGACAGGTGGTTGGTGAATTTTATAATAGAGATTTAGCTCAGATTATTGCGTAATGTAAAGTGTGAATCAATGTTTTCAATATTACCTACTGGCTTGGTCTTCTGCAACTGACTTGCATCTAGCTCCCATTCGTCCACCCAACTCTTAGCGGGTAATAACGTCTGCTGGGGTTCAAATAAAAGAGAGTAGGACTAACAACCTCATCTCTTTGGACATGATACGATGATGTATGTATATATATATATATATATATATATATATATATATATATATATATATATATAGTATAATAAAAGGAGCCTATATAATCGCCAAAATATACTACATAAAAAGAAAGTACTATATTTCAGAGACTGCTGTCTCTCTCTTCAGGTAGTATTGAATGAGAAGAGTTACAGTTCTTTATTTTGGCGTTTTTATGGGCTCCTTTAATTAGATGGAATTCTGTTGTAACAGAACATTTTTACCAGTCACACACACACACACACATATATATATATGTGTTATATATATATATATATATATATAATAATATATATATGATATCATATGGATATGGATGTGTGTGTATATATATATATAATATATATATATATATATATATATATAATATATAATATATATATATATATATATATATATATGTAAGTGGTTACATAATAAAAAATATGGAATGTTACTCCATATATATATAAAAGACTAAAAATTAAAGAGGTCAACTAGATTGCTTGCAGAAATGTGATCAGACCAGAGACACTAAGATGACGTATACAATAAAGTAGGCTAGTTGACATGCCGTCACCTGTAGTCATTCATTTGTTTTGAAAACATTAGTCCAAGCTCCCTGCTTGAGACAACTACCGCGACCTATAATTCAAACGGCCTACGTGATCTGTAGTGTGTCTCATTTTGTATGTATGTTCATATGTTCGAGCTACTGTCTGCTCCTTTATGACTTGTAACCGAGATGGTAGTCAGAATAGAGTTAGCCATCATCATTGGCAGACCTGTACCTCTTTACCTAAGCTTTATCATGTAGAGAGAATAGAATTAGCCATCATCATTGGCAGAAGCGATCAAGCTATCGTCATTAGAAGACCTGTACAATCCTACTTGATCTTCACCATGTAATCTCAGTGAATATAAGTATTTTTATACTTCATGTTTTCTACTAAGAACCTCACATCATTGCCGAATCATCATGAGTTTAACACATCGTCGTCATAACCAAAGAAGATAATACCGACTTCGTAAGTGATCTACAAACCCCAAGACACTCCAATGAATATGGAAGTGCAATACCAACCGACTTAGCGTAAGATTATCGCAAGTCTAACATTACCTCATAGGGCGCCTTATTATACAAGGCAACAGCCCTAATAATGGTGGCAGCCTATCAGAAGAACTCTACAACGTCTTCCGAAGAAAAACCAGAATAATTAACAATGTATCATCAGAAGTCAACGACGACGAAAGCAGCAGATTCTTCAAGCAACCTAGTATCATCGTTTAGTGAGCGACTTCAGAAAACAACAAAAACTCTTCAACGACGACGAAAGCAAGAGATTCTTCAGCAACTTAGTATCATCGTTTAGTGAGCATTTCAGTAGTGAATAACTTCAAGAAAGAACAAAACCCGACGTGTCTTTTTTCCTACGCAACGCAAGCTTCGTCTCTCATTAGAATCATTTAAGAAAAAACATCGTTATTGAGCGTTTCCGGCAATTCAAGAAACAAACCAAACGCGTCTGCAGCATCGGATCTTCAAGGGCTCGAATCATCCAAACAACGCACACGGGGAAAACTGAAGCCAAACCAGGTCATCCGCTAAAAACAGAAGGAGGACCAAGGCCGTGTGTCGTTATCGGAACACCGTGACTTCCCACAAATGCAAGCTAAGTACAATTTTTTTATTCATTTGGAGTAACTGAGTGTTTCCTTTACAGGTCGAATTTCGTTATTCCTGTGGCTGAAGTTACGAGACATTCTTAATCTTACTTTTTTACAGGAATTATCTACATCAATGGGATTTCGCTACTGCGAGTTTTTATCTTTGAGTGTCTGTTTCCAGAAGTTCTCCTGAAATATCATAATCATATACTATGTTAATTTTATCATTTTGGGTGATTATTAATTCTTTACGTAACAAATCATATTAAACAGTGAATATGCGTTTACGCAGTGGATGTCTGTATTTATACAGATGCATGGATAGGGCGTAGCACAGTAGTGATTAGAAAAACACACAAAAACAAGTGGAACACCCGTACAAATCTAAATAAATTAGATGGTAACACTATTATTTCAGGGTCATGACAATAAATGCTCCTTTGCAAAGTCCCGATCGCAGTTTTAGCCTTGAGTTTTTTGAGTTATATGCATAAAATATCGAACCTCAATGACTCAACTTAACTTTAAAAATACGGCTGGATTGCAAGGAATAACATGTCTGTAAAAAACTTTCATTAGGCTAAATGCGCTGACCAGGATCCCTCACTATTTCAAATTTAAGCAAAGAATGAAGTAAACAACAGCAAGTACAAACAGTTAATATTTAATGCAGTAGAGATAACTTGTCTTAATAGTAATCGCTCAGTTCCTAATAGTTCGTCATTCATACGTTCATTACTTTATACGTAACCAACAACAGAATGATAAAAACACACAATACGTTGCCGATGGATCCTAATTATTACAAAAAGAAATAGCTAAATAGTAGCCCTTTCAGAAACAAACAAATCGTGCTTAAGCAAACTTGGGTACTGTGTCACCCAGTCAGATGGTCAGGGTCAGTTAAAGCTGCCGAAGTGTTCAAAGCATAGCAAATTCCACACAATAAGCAACTCTAGCAGAGTGGGAAAAAGCGATGTTGGATCATACATGCCAATACCTTTTTGAATTAAAAAGGAATTTTCCTATGAATATCACGACCATATCAAGTAAACAGAGCATGTTCTCGTTTTTTTTAATACATAAGTTATTATAAGTAGTGGAGGATTAAGCCCGACTGTACGCGCCGTAAAAATTAGAATATCTTGTTTTATTCCTTTAGTACACGTAATATCCTGTATTTACGGACTCACCGTCTGTTGTTCGAACTTCCCTAATGAGAATTCCAGATAAGCGAGCGCTTACAGATAGCTCTATAGTTATAAAAAACATTGATCTGTATCTAGTGTAATTGTAAGATATCCATCTAGGGGTATACAAAATAGTACCTTACCTTCTGCAAAATAAGGCGTGTTTATCAAAGGAAAATTCTATAAACCTTCAAACATATTAAAATCCGTTTTGAAAAAAAAAAGAAAAAAAAAAAAAAAAAAAAAAAGACAGTTAATCAAATAATAACTCATATAGAGGAACTACACATTTGTCTCATAAATCGTAACATTGTTCAAATGACCCAACAGAATTCTCCCACAACTGCAGTCGCAGTTTGCACGCAAAATCTCGAGACGGATGCACCCTCGAATGTCTTAGTGCGTGTAAAAAGACTTTGCTGGGAAATGAAATTTTAATCCTTCCCGACACTCTGAAATATAACGATTTCCGCGAACAAAGCCCTAGACACGGTTGACTCGCAGCAACAAGCTAATCAAGGAATCCACAAAACCTATACATATAAATATAGCATTTTTTTTATTGTTGCTAATTTTAATAACGCCCAACCAGTCGTAGATGAATCTCTCTTATACTCTATCTAAAGTAATATCAGTAAAGTCATTCAAGCAGAGGTGATTCAGCAGAAATTTTTTTTTTATCTTTTATCTGAATACCAGGAAAGTTTCTCCACTAGCGAGTGATCTCTGGGTAGAAACAAAAATGGATGTCATTGAAAACAAAATACGGTCTAAGGACAAACATAAAGCTATATACGTACCTTCGTATAGACTCTCAATGAAATTTCAAAATAGAGATAAATGACTAAGTTGAAAAATGTTAGTAATAGGAGTCATTAGGAAATCAAATAAGCCCATATAATTTTTCCCTCAAACGTCATGCCATAAAAGATCGGACTTGGCGTATCTGCGTAGATTTCTGTCGCTTAAACAAGGAAACGACTCCCGATAGTGTCCAGTGCCATGTACCGACGACATCTTATCTCTGTTAGGTTAGAATAAATTTTTCACCAACTTGGACTTACTTAAAGACTTTTACCAGATACCATTACCTAAGTGATTGTACCTCATACACCGTTTTCAGCACACTCAATTTTTACGTATGCATCCGACTTACGTTGCACCCCAATTACAATATAGTGTTTGGAGACTTTTAGGGGATACCCTACATGCTTATATGGTTGGTCTTGTAATCTTTCTAATACCTTAGAAGTACATTCACATAAACTAGAGCTAGTGCTACAGAGACAAAGACAAATAATCTCAGAGTAAAATATCTAAATGTGAGTTTTTAAAAAACCGAACATGTTTATCTAGGTTTTATGTGTCTAGTCAAGGTCTTAAAGTAGTCCATGGTAAGGTGTCGGCTATTCATAACTTCCGGTACCTATTAACGTAAAAAGGGGATACAGCACTTTTGCGCTGTAGTAGGTATTACAATCGTATGTAAATATGTAACTCTTACATAAATGACAGCTCCTTTAACAGATCTTACGAAGAAGAGCGTAGATTTATTATGGTCTAAAAAGCATCAACAGGCGTTCGATATCTTAAAAGCGGAATAATGCAGCTCACCTAACTAAAATATCCCTGATTTAAATAAGGAATTTTTTTTTATTGCAACAGACGCCTCAGACCAAGGGGTAAGAGGGGTACTACTTCAGTAATATGATAAACAGTTCTTTCCTATAGCTTTTTATTCACATAAACTAAAGCCCTCTGAAAGTAAATATGCAGTAATAGGCAAGGAAGGGCTAGGTATCTTTAACTCACTAGTACATTTTAAGTTCATAATCTACGGCTATCCTGATAAAATCCTTACTGACCATGAGTCACTTATCGAGTTTTTCAAAGGCTTTAATCACAGTCCCAAAGGAACTCGGTGACATATGATCATTCAGGTTTTGGAGCCAAGATAAGATATCTACCTGGGAAAGCAAATATCATAGCTGACGCATTATCCCGCAATCCCGCACCATACTGCAAGGAACCATTAATTGGACTAAAAAAAAAAAAATATAGAAACAGCCGTGCCTATTGTTAAAACCGTATCTAAACAAGAAAATTCCTTAACCCAAGAGATCGCGAGCATTGAATATCTGGGTCGGAGCGCAGAACTGTTACAAACTGAACAAAGCAAGTGCCAACAGCGATAAGCAAAACAATAAACACTTCGAACGGAAACAGGGTCAGCAGCAATAAGCAAAACAATAAACACTTCGAACGGAAACAGGGTCAGCAGCAATAAGCAAAACAATAAACACTTCGAACGGAAACCCTAAAGCAAAAGTATATTTAAAGTATGTGTATCAGAATTATGTAATCAAATGTAATATTATATGTAGGTCCGTGACGAGGAAAACCCGAAGAACACAGCAGGTGACTAACGACCAGGTAGTAATAATAATCTCTTCCATACCAATCATCCTAAACTGGTTGCATTCCGTCATCCAGGGTTCTCTATTATGTCACAGAAAGCCAAATCACTGTTTTACTGGCCTACAATGCTTACAGATATAAAAAGCACATAACTAATTGTAACACGTGTCATGAAAACAAAGGATACACCTAAGACACCTGTCAGTTTAGGGGCCATATCCTGTGCCAAATCAATCCTTGAAAGAATATATGTAGAATTATTAACAAAAAAAAAAAACAGAATTATGAGTCAGACAGAGGAAAAAAAAAAACTTCTTAGTGTTAATAGTTCCTTGACACGTTATATAGAATTAATAGCACTAAAAACAAACACCGCAATTGAGTGCACTAGGAATATTTATGAGTGCTAAATCAGTAAACATGGAATTCAACACATAATAATAATCTGACTCGGGTGGTATAAATCAATAATAATCTCCTTAACTCGTTGTGTGAATTCCTTTTGTTTAAGAAAATCAATACTATATTTTATCATCCAGAGTCAATCGGTTTGGTAGAATAACGGATAAATAAAAAGTGTCAATGTCTTACGAGTTACATTCGTGATATTGGATCCGATTTGGATTATAGCGGTTCTCGCGGTTTTAAATACCTTTATCATTCATATCTTGTATCTATAGAATTGATACCGCAAGTAGCCTTATACGGTACGCCGCTAGAACACTTTTCCACATATTCAAGCCAACCATTAATTTATCAAATATATATATAAAAAAAAAATATGAATAAATAAATAAACAAAATAAAATAAATATGGATACAAGTGGAGTCAATATAATACACTCCGTAAGAAGTCGGAAGGGTTACAAATTATAATAATAAAGGAATCACCGATAAAATCAATAAGCAAAACGTAACCATAGGTTAATTAAATATCCAAATATATATGCGTAAAGATTTGAATTCTAACTTAACGCTTTAGTAATGACAAATAAGCTAAAAGTTCAAACACATATCAAAAACCTATTGACATATTGTCTGTCTCGGTGATTTATATTCGTAGTCAATGCAAAAAAAAAAAATAAAAATAAATATTAAAATAAAATAAAATAAAAGAGATTTTAAAGTCAGGAAGTCTAGAAGTGAAAATATATATCTATGGAATAATCCTATATGGATCTTACAGGGCAAATAATATATATAGAATTTGTATGGAAACATTTTTTCATTTATTTACAATCATGCAGATTTCCAAACATGAAACTAATATATTGTTCAATGTTGGTACTGTTTTTTTTTTCCAGACATTCTTCTCGTGTGGGTCGAGTATTAAAAAAACAAAAAATTGTTTATACTAAAAAGTCGTATTTATTACAGCAAGTAATGTAACTCTTAGCTGGCTGAGAGCAATCTCCTGCCAGGACGACGTCATCAGTTCTGAAGGTGCATGGCGCATCTGCCGACTCATTGTTCTTCTTTTTAACCTCAATAAACCGCTTGCGAAGCAGATTGACTGGATGAGAGGAATGCTTAGCTCATGAACTTCACATTTTTTTTTGTGGTTCATAGGTCACGATGACATGACATAGCCATAACCTATTCTTATCCGTGTGTGCAATGGCAACTCGCAATCGTTTAGAAATTGATAAACAAAATAAGCAAATAGAATTTCTATAACAACAAAATGAATTAATTTTTCTGAACCTCATAGACATTTAGAAGTATCAAGTCATGGATATGAAAAATTTACTTGCAACATTAGCCTATGACAATTCAAGTAAATCACATTCATGGGAAAATGTCACATTTTCTTGAAAAACCCAAAGTTTATATAGAAATTAGTTACACAGTGGGTTCTTTCGTTGCATCTCTAGCCTATTAATAAAGTTTTAAAAATTAACCTCAGAGGATGCGTGCGAGAAATTTGAATATGAAACCTTTTGTTAGGGCCACATAGGAACGGATTTTATCACAACTTAATTTCAGTAAGCATAGAGAAATACAGAATCATGATTAATATTCTCTTTGACTCTTATGTTGCCTGGCAATCTTACAAATAGCTCCGTTTTCCACTTCTTTGTCTAGTAACTTACTACCAGTAATATCGAATTTTCTTTGGGATTCGTATTGATATCTGTTTATTTTTTATAATTATGGATATTTTTACAGTCATCATAGACCTGGATAGGTTCACTCATTATTAATGCCATGGATAAAAAAGTTTGTACAGCTGACTCTTTTTGAATTCCATAAAATATCAGCGAATTCATGTGGGTTAAGTCTGGTCTTAATGGCTCTCTCCCTCCCATAT
>NC_061104.1:29535382-29576219 GCF_015104395.2 Macrobrachium nipponense
ATTCAACTCCCAGACCCAGAATGTCAATAGGTTCATTATATTAGTCAGGTTAGAGAATCCCGTCTCTAATACCATGGAATAGAACCCAACGTAATAAAGATAATAATGGATAAAAGATACACTTCACACATCACTCTTTTCAAAGTAATTAAGTAAAAGAATATATTTCACACTTCTCTCTATTATCAAAGGTAACGGTTTTCTAAGTCTTAGAAATTATAGACATACCTTTACGATGGGCGTTTTCTCTCCCGACACCAAGCGTGTACCAAACTGACCTCTTTCTTCTCACCAAAAGGAATGTGACTTTTGCCAGTGCTCTGGTCGATTAGAAACCTGTATCATCCGTACAAACAAAATGTACATGCTTGACGACAAGACCAGCGTCTCTCGATTAAAACGCTTACGCACCCAAATTCCTTCACTCAAGAAAGCTGCCCCTACAGCTCAGCCTGTCTCCAAGCAAGACATGATATGTGATTCACTAACGTTACACACTTGTAAGATATATATGTGTGTGTGTGTGTGTGTGTAAATATACTTTAAATTTCACTAAATGTTAAAGCCTCAAACATTTTTTCAGAATCACAATACATCTTTTCTTTAACCTCAGTGGATTTATTCTTACTATAAGAGTCCTAAAACCATGCATCTAGATAATCAGTGTAATCAGTGTGCAATTTCCTCGTGGTTAATGCGCAGTTTCATGCTGAACAGGTGTCGGTTTGTTTGTGTGTGTGTGTGTGCGCGCGCACGTGCGCGTTTGTATGTCTAAGTTGAGAGGGGGGGAGGTGAGACAGCGAGTTGTTCTCAATCTGGAAGGAATAAAACCAATGTTTTGGAAAGATAGAAATGTCCTTACTCTTGAGGAAAATGTGATTAAGGCCTAAAGGAATAAGATACTTGGGATTAAGTAACTTAAATAAATTCCTAAAAATGATCTGTACTTTTCGCTCTCTGACATAGCAATTAAGAAGACCAGAAAAATATACGAAAGAATCTTACGACACAGTTGTCTAACCAGTAATTAGGAGAGAGAGAGGAGAGAGAGAGAGAGAGAGAGAGAGAGAGACCTGACCAACTAGTTGGTCAACAGTATCACCTCGTTAGTGATGGTCTTTACTTCTTCGAGGCCCTTCTGGTTTTAATCATGCGATGGTTTATATTTTAACGAAATACGGATCACACGTTATATGTTATACTTTCTCACTTTCACACTTCATCCCAGCTGCAGCATAAAACAGTTCTGCATCAACCAGGTACTTAATGCATTGCACCGTCAGCAGAGAAATGTTATAAATTTCATCAAATGTATCCACACCCTTACATCCTGCCCCCGGAACAAATAAGGATTTGCTTGGTTGTCTGACGAGATAGCTATCATGTACTTTAGGTAGAGAGAGAGAGAGAGAGAGAGAGAGAGAGAGCGAGAGAGTGAAGAGAGAGAGAGAGAGAGAGAGATCTATCTGTTATTATTACGGAGAAAGGATAATTTTATTTTCCCTCATATTAGCAAGTGAATGCCCAGATCCATCCATAATTGTTATCATGATATCAAGTCATTCTGATGATGATATTGAACCCATCGTTCGTTATATTGAATCACCCCCCTGGTAGCTTAGGCATTAATAATACCTGCCAAAAAAGTGGAGGTTCAGTTGAATCCCTTAATTAGACGCCATAACTGACTAATCACAGGTGACGTAAGTAAGTTTTTCTACAAGTAATCGCCGCTAATTGTTAATGAATACCGTTCCACTCCATTGTCTCATGGCTATGGCTTTACGAGTTCTCATTTAATTTTTTTATGATTTAAAGTTTAATGATGATATATTTAAGTTCTCTAATGAACTACTTTTGAAACCGCTTGAGCAAAATCGCAAGCTCAAGGAGAGATTCCATTGAGAGATTATTATGAGCGGAATTGTGGCGTCGCTACAGGTTGGCTCGTTTCACCTTTCCTTGCTAATTAAAAACTAGACTCCTCGAGGAACATGGAGGAGGTTATGGGCCATAATTATGTCTGTCTGTACTCGTACGAGATCTCAAGAAAGTCCTTGTGTTCCCTTCTGGGTCAAAACTGTAACTCTCAGTCACTCTGTTAGATTCTCAGGCGTCGTTATAATCCATTTCGTTCTTTCATACCCGGATTCCTGAAGTTCTTTAACCAACTGTCCAATTATTGATCAGAAATTCGATAGCCTTGTAGCTTCTTACACAGCTATTAGTGTAACAGAGAAATAGATACTTTTTAATTGAGAAAGATAGAAAGAAATCTCGTTATCAAATTATATCTGCACAGTTCCCCTCCCCATCATAAAATTATCATAATACTTATCATAATACAAAGGATATGGTTAATTTCAGCAGTATAAGTCTAGGTTTCTGTATGTGTGGGAGTATTAGTAATTACCTATAGCTACGCATAATTACATATGATGTGCCCATTTATGAACGTATGTACGTAGTAGTAACGTAGGACAGATGCACATACACAAAATAATATATATAGATTATATATATATATATATATATATATATATATATATATATATATATATTACAAGTGTGTAATGTTAAGTTAAATCACATATCGTGCCTTGCTTATAGACAAGCTGAGCTGTAAGGGCAGCTTTCATGTGTGGAGGAATTTGAGTACGCAAGCAGTTTAACCGGGAGACTGCTCGCCCTGTCGTCAAGCATGTACATTCGTTTGTACGGATGTTACAGGCCTAATAGTCCAAGGCACTTGCGAAAAGTCACATGCTTTTCGGTAGAGCACAAAGAGGTCAGGTGGTACACGCCGAGTGTCGGGAGAGAAAGCCCCATCGTAAAGGATGATACATTTTGTAAGACTTACAAAAATGTTACCTTTGAAAAGAGAGAGAAGTGTGAAATACTTTCTTTACTTAGATACTTTGAAAGAGTGATGTGTGAAGTGTATCTCTTATCCATTATTATCTTTATTACAGATGGGTCCTATTCCATGGCTAATTTAGAGACGAGATTCTCTAACCTGACTAATATAATGAACTTATTGACATTTTGGGTCTGGGAGTGAATTCTTAGTCAGGAGGGTAGAATGTTAACTTACTGTTTCTTTATGGGGAGATTTGGGTTTTCTTGTCATTGTGACTTATTAATCATTTAGTTCTATTTTATATTCAACTGCTTTGGGTAATAAAAATAGTATATTTTTATATTTACGATATCTTAATAGCTAAACGACAAGGTTGCAGATAGAGGGCACCATTGGCGACAGGTAAGGGTTTCTAATTTGTGTAGTTTAATAAAAAAAGGGGGGGGGGTGGTAAGAGTGGTGGCAGCGGTGTGATTCGAACCCACGCCTCCGAAGAGACTGGTGACCAGTTAGACATAGATGTTTTTTTTTTGGGGGTTTTTGTGAGGAAAAAGGGGTTATAATCATAGTCACAGGCAACTAGGGCTCTTTTTGCTGATTCAATGGGTTGGACAAGGAGAAGCAGTTCGTCTCTCAGGCTAAGTCAGTGTCAGCCATCTTGGGATTCTTGAACACCAGTGTTTTAAAAATATAAAGGGAAAAGTTTAATTTTCGACGTATTAAAGTCTTTCGCAAGTGTAGTTAATAGTTCACGCATATTTGCAGTGCGTATACGAATTTGGTTTCCAGTCATATGAAGATGTGAGTGTATTTTCAAGTTTTCTTTCTTATTTTCTTCTTTTTATCTTTTATTTCTTTTTTTTACTTTTTTGTTGTTGTATATAATTCCTGTTTGTTTGTTTGTGGCGAATTTACTCGAGCGGAGGTTTTGTTGCGAGTCACGCCCAGAGAGAGAGAGCGAGAGAGAGAGAGAGAGAGAGAGAGAGGCGAGAGTTGGCGTGTGTGAGATGGTTGCAGTGCTGGATTGCTTGGTAAGCGTTTTGAATTTTTTTTCTTTTTCTATCCCCTCCCTATTTTTTTTTATTGTTGCTTTCGTGGGATTATTATTAATATAATGGGCGTGGGGCACGTTTGCCTTTGTTATCCATTATTGGGGAAAAATTTTTGTTAATTTTTTCGGATTGGTTTTGTGTATATAAATACATTGATGATTGAGATCGGGGAAGCTTATAGAACAAAATAGCTTTCGGAATCAGAGAAAAATGGTGGATACTAAGAATACCACAATGCTACTACATCAAGTAACAAATGTGAGTGCAGGCGTGAGTCCATTCAGAGGGATTGTAGATGGCATTTTATCACAGCCTATCCAAAGTTTTTATTGAAGGAGTTAATAATTATTTAGCGGGAAAGAATATATCGGACGAGGTAGAGGCATTTAGAAAGGCGAAACTTTGTTAGATTTCGATAGGGGAGACCTCTCCCATCGCTGCCAGAGTTTCCAATTTACAAAATGTCGTACCTGGATGGACTTGCAAGCATTTTTGAAAACAGCGTATGGCTCAAAGGAAACACGGAGATATGGTGAGGGACCTTCGGCGTCTTTATAAACTACGGAAGGGCACTAATAACCTTGTAGAAGCAGTTCAAAACTTTTTGACGCAGTGGCGGATTGGGTAGAAAATTGAAAACATCTAAGTGGGTTACAGGGTAATCTCTCTCTGGATAACATTCATAAAACTGATCTATTTTTCCCTGCTCTTGCACGACGTACGGATGCGATAGTGATTAGCTTTGATGAAAAGATTGAACCTACTTCAGACGAAGATTACTTTATACCCAAATTAAAAACCATATGTTTAAATGTCCCACTGTAGATAGCACAATTTTTAATGGGACAGGCCCGAGGGATAGAGAGCAAAGGGACACAGAATTTTCTCCTCCCCGTTGAATATAACAAAAGTTGAATATAACAAAAGATCAATCGATCAAAAGCAACAGCAGTTGCGCTGTTTCAACTGCAATAAATCAGGGCATCCAAAGAAATTGTGTAGGGTTAAATATTGTGGAATGTGTAAAAGTACTGGGATCATTATTGGCAATCTTGTCCGTCTAGATACGGAGAGATGCGAGGCCTACACCTCAAGGTTCTGGTAATTATAATGTGAGATCTTCCAAGGAAGGTCAAACCAGAGAGCAAAGGGATTGAAAAGGCGAAAGTTTGGACGCCCGATCAACAAAAAAGGGTACAGGTGATTGGTAAATGCCATTGTGGTCTCGTGGGGGACGCCCCAGAGCCCAGGCCTATAGTCTATGGAACAGTAGGGGATGTGGATATCCCGATATTTATAGACTCGGGGGCATCAATAAATCTAATGGACTATAATTTGTATCAATCCATGTTTTCCAATTACCCTTTGCAACCCTCAACGGAGACGATGTTGTGATGTGCAAGCCCTAGATTAATACCCTAGGTTGTGTTCAAATACAGTTTACTCTCGGTGACAGAGTGTAACAGAACCATTTTTGGTAATGAAAGGAATTGTGTTGGGCAACAGACTTTTGTTGGGTCATCCTGCTTGTAGAAGACTCAAGATTTCGATCCATGCGGGTGTTAATGGGACAACAGTTGAGATACCGGCTGTCTTTCTGCCTTATGAGAACGTAAATAGAACGGAGGACATGGAGGGTTATGAAAGAGGAGATGTTCTCTTGGTGATATTAATGGCGGTGATATGAGTGTTATGGAGAAAGGTAATATTAAAACCCACGTTGCTGATAATGGGAAATGACACGGGGGTTCTATCAGAGTTCACAGTGATAACAATGGTGGTGATGATACTTTGGATGGTGATGTTGATACTAATATTGATGTTATTTCTGATACTAACAATGCTGAGGATGATACTGAGGATGGTAATGTGTATGGGGCAGTGGAAAGGGGAGGTACTAACCACAAATATAGAGGTGTTTTATCCGAAGATATTATATTACTACCTGGTTCGAAGACTATGGTAAAAGTTAAATTGAAGGAAATGAAAATAGCGAAAAGCTTAGAGGGGTTGTTAGCACCGGCATCGGTGAAACAGTGGTATCCAAGGATGGGTTTACGTGGTTAGAGTTGCTAAATCGTAATGATGCAGTTAGGAGATACCAGAAGAATACATATATATTGGATTTCCAAGATTGGAGTTGTGATAGTGGTTCAGTGGCTATCGTAGAGGGGAAACATGAGTTTTCGGAGGCAGAAATGCAATCAAGGAAACGAATATTTAGAGAACATTTAGCTAATGCAGATTATAGCGAACACTTTGAAGCGATAAGTGGGCTCTTGGCAGAATTTGGGGATACAGTAGCTTTACAAGGTGATAAATTGGGGTTGACTAATGTGTTAGAGCATAAGGTAAATTTGGAGAGTGGCACAAAACCTATATATTCCTGCATATCACATACCTTTCAAAATCAGAGAACAGGTAGAGAATAATAGAATGGGAAGAAGAAGGGAATCATTAGACCCAGCGTGTCTCCTTACAACTTTCCCTTGTTAGCGGTGCCTAAGAAAGATGGTTTTGTCCGTGTATGCGTCGATTTTAGATGTTTAAATGAGAAGACGATCCCTGACCGCTACCCAGTCGCGTGCATACCAGATCTTTTTGTTAAAATTGGGGGACATAATAGCTCAATTGATTTGGCGCAGGGTTTCTTACAGGTCCCTCTTAGTGAGAGTAGCAAGGAATATACCGCTTTTTCAGTGCCCAAGGGACACTATGAATTTACGCGAATGCCTTTCGCGTTTATCGGGCAGTCCAAGACTTTTACCAGGTTGGTGAACACAGTTTTGCACGGGTTACTTGGGCAAAAAGTTTGTTTTTGTGTATGGATGACATCTGATCGCAACAGACACGATCGCGCAACACCTGGAAGTGCTTAGGAGGCTTAGATTAGCTGGGTTGAAAATTAAGCTAGCCAAGTGCTCGTTCTTGAGAAAGCAGATCACATATCTAGGTCACGTCATATCTAAGCAATGGGTTAGAGTAAATGACGATAAAGTCAAAGCAATAGCGAATTTTCGCACCCCCAGATCAAAGAAAGAGATTAAGTCATTCCTGGGTAACGCGGTTCCTTCAGGAGGGTTTGTTTGAAAGGGGTTCTCAAATATAGCAGCTACCCCTAACTGGATGTATTGCAGGAAGACGTTCAATTACAATGGAATGAACCCCAGGCGGAGAGTTTTCAAAAGCTCAAGGACGCTCTAATGAATCCCCCTGTTTTGAAGTTTCCAGATTTTATGAGCCTTTTTTATTAGTGACTGATGCAAGCCAGGAAGGTATAGGTGCTTGCCTTATGCAAAAGGTTGATGGGAAATTTCATCCCCCCCCTTTAATTTTTAAAAGCTTTTTATAGCAGAAGTTTCAGGGACAAAAGGCAGCAACGAGAAGTCCATGGCCACCATAAATAAAGAAGCCTTTGCAATAGTGTCGAGCTTAGTTCATTTTAAAAATGTTACTGATGGGGAATAAAGTAGAAGTTCTTACAGACCACAAGCCATTACTAGATATTTTGAATAAACCCGATTTGTCGCCAAAAAGAGCTCGATGGTTTTTAACTATCAGAGATTTTGATGTGAAGCTCAAATATATAGAGGGCAAACTTAATGTGGTTGCTGATGCTCTCAGCAGGAGTTTTCATGACACGGAAGGTTTCCAAGTCGCGCAAGTCACTAGCGAGGCCATACAATGGGATATACCTCTCATAGAAGGCAAAGGCAAGATGAAGACGAGATTTTAGCAGATGCAAAAGCGTTTTCTAAGAGGGGAATTAGTCAGGAAACGTTATAAGTTGCCTTTTTAAGGTTTGGAGTTAGAAGGTAATCTATTGGTTAGGAAAATTAAATATAAGTTGAGAACCAGTGAAAGTAAAGGAAATACGACACAGATCGTAATTCCGAAGGTCCTAATTCCAGTGGTTTTGTATATAGTTCCTTGCAGGTTCAGTAGTCCACACTTGGGAATAGAAAAAACGTATGATGAGGTTTCGTGTAAATACATTTGGAAAAACATGGGGAAAGATGTATGGAATATTTTGTAAGAATTGTACGGTATGCAACGCATGTAAGCCTGCAAGGACAAACTTCATGCAAAATAGAATCGTATTATCTATACCAAGTAGACCTTTTCAGAGAATATATATGGATATCTTGGGGAATTTTTGTGAGTCTAGATATGCGAACAAGTACTTGTTAGTGATAATAGATGAACTTACAAGGATAGTAGAAATTTTCCCACTTAAGCATAAAATGGCCGAAGAAGTAGCCATTTTCAATGGCATCATTTGCAGATATGGCTCACCCGAAGTTCTATGAACTGACAATGGGAGGGAATTTGTGAACAAAACCTTGGAATGTTTAGCTGAAATCATGGGGATACAGAAAGTAACAATTATTCCACACAGACCCGAGGCTAATGGGTTGTGCGAACGAGCAAACAGGAAAATGCTCGAGGTTCTAGGAAAACTGTAGGTGATAATGATAAGAATTGGGACAGATATGTTAATGTTGTTAGACATAGTATTAACACTATGGTTAGTGATTCAATTAAAATGTCCCCATTTGAAGCTTTGTTTGGTTGTTCAGCACGAGGCACATTTGATTTGCTAACTATGCCTCATCATGGGGAGGATATGTCGAGGCGTTGGTATCCACAGCAAGAGAGAGACATGCTTGTCTCAGCCGTAATCTCGAATCCACAACCAGAGATATGGTACAGAAGAGTAATAGTAAAACATCTGATCCCAAGATAAATGTCGGAGACAAAGGTATTTTAAAACTTAACGTGAGAAATGAAACTAAATTACAAATTAGGCCTGAAGTTTGAAGGTCCTTTTAAGGTCATTGAAGAGAAAATTGGAAAACAGATTTGTAGTCTTAGAGGAAAAAACAGGTCGGTCGAGGTTAACACATATCTCGAAATTGAAAAGAATTGGTTGTGGTCATTAATATATTGTTGCGCAATTGCATTTTTTCTCCTTTTTTCTTACTTTCTGTTTTTTGCAATTTGGTGGCAGAATGCTTTTACGTTTTTTTTCTCTCTCTTTTATTTCCTTCTACTATTTTTTTTTTTTTTCTTACTATGCGCAAAGCTGCGGCGTTTGGTGTAAGATTTCGGGGTTAATATTTTACGTGGGAAGTGGTTGAAATATGCCAATTTTTCTTTTTTCTTTTCGCTGAGAAACGTGATGATAAACACGTGATTATTACTGTGTGTATGATATTTGGGGCTGAATTTTTGGGGTTTCACGAGCCGAATAAATGACAGTGGGGGTTTATATAATTTGGGTAATGTCTTGGGGAGTTATGATTTACGAAAAAAAAAATTTTGGTGGGAGGATGATTTTTTTGGTGTGGGTCATTAATTAAATGGAGGAAATATTTGTATCACTGGAAGTGGTGTTATTTGGCGGTATGTAATTATGGAATTGTGAGTTTATCATAGTTTTTTATCCCGAATAGGTGATAATTTTTTATATAATTGGGTAATGTCGTTTGAGAGAATTATATCTTCGAGATAACTTTGGAGCACCTTGGTCATATCCTGGAGATAGTTCTGTGGAATGTGCTGATGTAGTTTCAGTATAGAAAATTTTTTTTGAGAATCATGAGTTTCTGAAGTTGTGAGTCTGACTATGCTGCAGTTTGAAGCACCTGAGGTGTTCACAGGTGGATTTTTTGCTAATGTTGCTGTAATGAATCCGGTTGCGGATTTTTCCCTTTGGAGTTGATTACTCGGGGATTTGCATTATTCTTGTAGATGCTGATTATGGCATTCCACGGGAATGTATCATGTAAGGGGATTTTTTCCGGTCGTTTCTGGTTGATGGGATTGCTGAGGTAGCAGATTCCGTAACGGTACACATTCTGTTTTGGGAAAGATGATTATATATGTTTCTTTTCTCTTATGTGTGCTTTGTATGGGGGAAAGTTCACTTATTTATTGTTGTTATTATCTTATTTTTTTTTCTCTTTTTTTCTTTTTTTTCTTTTCTTTTCTTACGAGAGATGTTGTAATGGGGGTTAAGATCTAAATAGCATTTTTTATTTTAGATAGGAGATATAATTTTTTGCGGTATGTGAATTAGATAGAAGGGGTGTTCGGCATCATATTTTATGGAGGTTAGTTATATAAACCATAAAAGGGATTTTTGTTGTTAGACTATGGGTACTCTTTTGATAGTGTGTTTGTCATATATGGGATTATTTGTGAGGATTCAGTGGGTAAAGATTATGTTGTGTTTAGTGAGGAATTTTTAATATTTAACTAGTAGATTGAGTATATTAATTAATGACGGATTTGTGGGGTAAAGCAAGACTTTAGTTATTTTATGACCATGCAGACCTTTTGAATACGGACTCACAATGACTTTACAGAATTCCCAACTCTACATGATGGTGGCGATGAAGACGACTTCGTTCTACAGTACCAGAGGTCGAGTCAAGTCTACACACGAATGGCGTTTCTATGGACTGCCTTTGCAAAGGAAGATGTCTTCGATATATCGTCTCAGGATACGTTCTGGGATAAATCAGGAGTCTACAGTCTTCGATGAGGCGCCGGCTATTCGGGAGGGAGTTTGCGGTGTGTGCAATTGTGGGTTTTGGAGCCAATGGTGCATTGTTCGGCTGAATGTCTCAGTTGTTAGCCAGCCTTGTGGTTGGGAGTGCAAGTAAGCACTTGCATAGAAGTCACCGGATATTTCCTTGACAAACAGTGGGGTGGTGACCACGCTTTTCCTTCAGTAGGAAAACGTCGAATCTACAGTTTCGCGACGAGAGGGTGTTGGATACACTCACGAGGGTAGCAGACGCTGAATAATGGTGCATGCTGAGTTGTTTCGAGTTGGTTTACACACTCGACCTGTGTCTACAACTCGTCCATGAAAATGTTTCATAAACACTTACATGGAAACAATGAGGCAGGTCGAATTCCGCCTACAGTGGAGACCGTTACAGTCCCGCCGCTGGAGGATAGTGATGAAGATGAATTCTTCTTCGACGAGCGTTATACAATATCAATATTAATTATCATGTTAGGTGCTACACTGATCACCATTTGTGCGCTAGAAGTTCTTAAACTTTTGCGCATTCGACGGAGCACAAGGGCTCCAGCAACGGAGGTGGCCCTAAGTCATGTGGTAAATTGATACATTGTGCATTAGTTGCTGATGTGGTGTGCGACAGGAGTGCACAAAGGACATAGGTGGCCGAGCCATCTTACAAGTATGTTATGTTAAGTGAAATCACATATCGTGTCTTGCTTGGAGACAAGCTGAGCTGTAAGGGCAGCTTACTTGAGTGGAGGAATTTGAGTACTCAAGCAGTTTAACCGGGGAGACTGCTTACCCTGTCGTCTAGCATGTACATTCGTTTGTACGGATGTTACAGGTCTTAATAGTCCAAGGGATTGCAAAAGTCACATGCTTTCGGTGAGCACAAAGAAGTCAGATGGTACACGCGAGTGTCGGGGAGAGAAAGCCCCATCGTAAAGGTATGATACATTTTGTAAGACTTAGAAAACCGTTACCTTTGAAAAGAGAGAGAAGTGTGAAATACTTACTTTACTTAGATACTTTGAAAAGAGTGATGTGTGAAGTGTATCTTTTATCCATTATTATCTTTATTACAGATGGGTCCTATTCCATGGCTAATTTAGAGACGGGATTCTCTAACCTGACTAATATAATGAACTTATTGACATTTTGGGTCTGGGAGTGAATTCTTAGTCCGGAGGTAGAATGTTAACTTTACTGGTTCTTTATGGGGAGATTTGGGTTTCTGTCATTGTGACTTATTAATCATTTAGTTCTATTTTATATTCAACTGCTTTGGGTAATAAATAGTATATTTTTATACTTATGAGATCTTAATAGCCTAACGACAGGTTGCAGACAGAGGGCACCATTAACGACAGGTAAGGGTTTCTAATTTGTGTAGTTTAATGAAAAGGGGGGTAAGATATATATATATATATATATATACTATATATATATATATATATATATATATATATATATATATATATATATATAATATATATATATATTATATATATTGTTCAAGATTTTAAGCCAGAACCAAGGAAAGTTAAGACCTCTTATAACAAGATTCATCCATCCTTGTCTATATGCAAGTTGCCCCTTTGAACTGAAAGCATCCATTCTTTAGAAAAGCTATCTCTGCTCCCATTGGCTGTCAGAATTTACCCCCCCACAGGGCATGGGCGGAACTTACCCGGAGAAAATTTAAAAAGGAGCAGGGAAACAGTGGCTTGCCCTCAGAAGATCCTTATTAGACCTAGGAGAGGTCAGAAGCTCCTGCTATCTCGCCCTGCAGACCACACTTTGCCCCTTTCTGCTCCACCTGCCTCCTCTAGGGAAGTCCCAAGTATTTTTATACGTCATTAGTGCACAGAAATATCAGCAGATAAGAAGACTTCTAAGCCCAGGATTTCCAGGTACTGTGAGAGTAAATTCCAGTTCAGATATGGAATTGTTTTGCCTTTTGTCTGAATTTCATTTCCATTTTTTTTTTCTAAGGTGACTTCCCCCACTCCTTTTTTTTAGCTTCTCATTCCCCCCATCTTGGTTCATTGCTGTGATTACTCCCTTGTGATATAGTAAACATTCCCTAGTAAATTCAAGCAACGGAATAGTTCTCTCTGTGTAAATTCCAGTCATTTCATCATCCCCTGAGTGGCCTGTAAACTTTTGATTGAAAGAAAGTAGTGTGTAACGCTTGTCCATGTGTGCCCCCGCCTTATGCCAGCTACCATCTCTTTGCAGACAAACACTGTGCCTGATTGTGGTAGAACTTGGGAACCATTGGAGCAAGCCTTGCATTTTTCAATAACCCGTTTGCGCAAAATTCTGCATTTCTGGTGGATTAACAATCAACCACCTTAGTAGTTCTTTGACCTATGTCCAGCTTCTATGTAAATTCTTCCTTCTTGGAATATTGGCCTTCTGCCATAGTTTTTTTTTTCCTCTTTTCTTTGTTATGATCTCTCGTTCCTCCATTCAAGGCCAATTTTTTTAGTGTAAACTACATTTTTCTAGGAGTGAACGAGCAATTCAGAACAATATATATATATATATATATATATATATATATATATATATATATATATATATATATACATATATAACCCAAGAACCAGTATACTGTCTCTACTTTGAAGCGCCATCCAAGGGAAGCCAATTTAAATTTTCGCGGTTTCTGGTAACCCGTCGACTCTATACAACTTGGAGAGACTGTGAGATCATCAACATGATCCCTGGATACCTATGGCAAAGATGGCGGACGGTGACAACACCGGAAGAGCCCATAGGCGACGCCTATGCTCAGATAATCGTAAGTACATGGAAATATATTTTAATTTTGATAATGAGATAGCTAACCTTTCATAGATTCCCATGAAATTTGAATCTATTTAATGCATGACTTAGTAGGTTTGGCCTAATATCTATGAAAAGAAGCTTGCCTACCGTAGTGACGCTTTTTTTTGAAACATTAAACTGCCTTCAGGACTTTAGGGCGAAAAAAAGTGTAAACAAACTACGTTTTATGTAGTATTACATATAGTTGCTTGTGTACATGATAATATACCATGTATGGTTTAGTTCCTGACTGAAAAAGGCACGGCATCAGATCATTCATATTCGAGTGACTTATTTCAACTTGTGTGAAATGAAGTCAAGGGAAGGCACTATAAAGTCTTCAGAACTCTGTCGGCACTAGCTGTCTTTATTTAGTAATTTAATATTTTTTTCAGTAATACTTGCAATAATAACAATGATAATGATAATAAAAATTAAAGCTAACGATAATAATACCAATAAATTAATATTAATAATGACAAAACAAAAGGTTTATTAAAAAAAGTCAAGTTAACATATTAAAAGGGAGGTATGTTAAGTACAAAATTTAAAGAGACGCCAGACATTTAAAAGGACAAACTTATTAAAGAAACGGCACCAGTACCAATCATGTCATCACATTGTGATATTGTTATTATTGTTATATTATTATTGCATGACTATTTGCATAGCTCCTACAACGGCGTTTTAAAATTACACTTCAATAACTTACTGTAGACATGAAGTGTAAATTATCCTATACAATTGGTTTTGTGGTCAAATTTTCTTGAGTCGCTCTTATATCTTTCATATATGGAAATACATCGCCTATATCTAGTTGTTTTGATAATTTACACCTTGCATGCATGAATATTCAAGTCTTATCGCATATTGACATGATATTTCATCACATTTTACGGTTTCGATATGGTTTGGCTTAATACTGTTCACTATTCGCAGGAAATGCAAAAACCTACCAAACGATATTGGAAAGGTTAGACTCTAGTGACATATGCAGTGCTGATGATGACGATGATGACTGGGTACCTGAGGCAGTATCTTCCAGAGGAAACATTTTATCCTCGAGTGATGCTTCGTCTTTTGAAAATGAAGATGAAAATGCAACTGTGCAGGTTCCTAATGTAACCTCTTCTAATTCCCAGGGAAGGCGTTCCTTTTATTTGAGGGACATTAATTCTCGAGACACTTTCATCAGTGATGAACCAGAGAAGAATGATAATGGCAGGTCTTTTTTAGACCAATCGACTACTTCAGGAGTTATGTGAACATGGACTTCATAGAACACATTGCTTTATATACCAATATGAAAGCTACTGAAACCACAGGGTCATCCTTGGGAACCAGTGGAGAGGAAATTGCAATGTTCATAGGTATGAATTTTGCCATGTCAGTATTAAAGATGCCAAGGATTAGAATGTATTGGCAAGGTATGACACGCCTACCATTTATTGCTGATGCCTATGACCAGAGATAGATTCTTTAAATTAAAGTCTGCTCTAAATTTGTTGATGATAATAAAATTTCTGTAGCACAGAGACGTTTAGATAAAATATGGAAGGTGAGACCTCTTCTTGAAGAAATCAGAAAGAGATGTAATGAACTCCCAAGAGAGAAAAAACTCAGTATTGATGAGAGTATCATTCCTTTTCGAGGAAGACTGAACATAAAGCAACATGTTCCAGGGAAACCAAATCCTGATAGGGAAAGAGGCAATGATTTCTCTGGTTGACCAGCTTAATGCTAAACCTAACAGGCCAGTAACACTTGGAGAGGCAGTTGTGTTCCGATTTCTTCCTAGTGTGGAACCTGGATCAAGTTTATTTTTTGATAAGTATTTTACTTCTCCGCAACTTTTGGGAGACTTGAATGATAGATGTTTGAGGGGCACAGGTACTTTAAAGAAAAATATGTTACCAAAAGAGAGGCAAAAAATTTAAAATCTGAAGCAACAATAAAAAGAGAGGGAAGAGGAGCATCAGTTTCACAAGTTAGGTATGACAGGAAAGTTGCATTAACAGCATGGTATGATAAGAAAGTAATATACATGGCTTCAAACGAGTTTGGAATTAAGGAAGAGGATGTCTGCCTTCGGTGGTCAAAGGCAAGGAATGAACACATACAAGTGCAAAGACCCTGTGTAGTTAGAGAGTATAATAAAGCAATGGGAGGAGTAGACTTACACGGTCAAGTCGTAAGTTATTACAGAAGTAGCTCTAGAACTAAGAAGTGGACTGTTTAGAACGGGACCTCACATGATGGATGTGACAACTACAATAGTGGTTTGGAACATAGGGCAGACTGCGGAGAAAACAAATATATGCCATACTTGGATTTGAATTACAGTTGGCTAATCAGCTTTATAAGAGGGGAGTGTTTATCTGATTGAGATGGAAGACTATTGGGCAGCACAGATTCTGATGAAGAACTTGGAGATCCAACCCCTAAGACCTAAGCAGTAATCTGCTTGTCTAATGTGATCTTAAGAGCAACAGCCTGTAAATTTGTACTGAGGGCTACAGGCAAGTATTCCAATGATTTGCTCGATCACCCACTGGAGGGGTGGACGTGAAGATCTCATAATAAAGTCCATGATTGAACTTCTCTGGACCTAACTGAGTTTCCTGCAGGCAAATTACTCCAGGATTAGTTTCTCTTAGGAGGACCTTTAGATTTTCAGCACGAGAACGCAATCCTTTACAGTTCCATTGTAGGATGTTGAATAAAGCCATTACAAATCTGATTTGGAAGCCTTTCTTTTTTCCTCTTTGGGTGGTCTGGAAATAGATGGTTTTTTATGACTAAACCTGTGATGTTTATTTCTCCTAGTTTGATTTTCTTTAGGAGGAGGATGAACATCTACTGTTGTAATCTGTGCCACCTCTTTACCTTGGTGGTTGTGTTCCATTGAAGTACTTGCTTCACTTGAGGAAAGCACACTATAGCTGTTAAATATCGAAGCATACTTATTTGGAGTATAAAGGGGAGAGCCTGAAGGAGTCCTTCCTCTCTTGGGGTTCCTTAACTGTTCTCATTCCATTAGATCAGGCAGAGATTCTGCCTGTGATAGATTTACTACTTAAAAAGTAGGAGATGGAGGAGATGATGGGAGAGCATCTTCATCTGGGGGAGACTCATTTTCAACCACAGGCAGCTTGCCTGCTTTGATGGTGTGTGCTCTTGCTTCTAGTGACTGAGCACCCAACCCAGATACCCGGGCCTCTACCACAGGAGTTGATACACCTACTGCAGGAGAAGGTGCTCCCACAGGACCCCTGGTGGTAGTAAGGGGTAGTGGGTTTAGAGCTCTTGCATAGCTCTTTGATTGGCCCAATTGTTGTTTGGTATCCTATGCTAATGTGTTCAGCATTAGCCTTATTTACTGCTGACAGTTCCTATTTGTATGCTTCACAATTTTTATCATTAGCCTTATGGTTCAACTGACAATTACAACAATTTGGTGTTTCATAACAGATACCATGGTCAGGGGCAGAGCAATTTATGCAAACTTTTGCATTCCTACAAACTTTTGATGAATGACCAAACTTGAAACAGTTGAAACATTGAATAGGTTTCGGGAGGAAGGTGTTACTCGCACTCTTTCATTTTCAATGATTACATGGGATGGAACGTTAGGGTCTTCAAAGGTCAAAATTATCATAATAGCAATGGGTGTTTTTCACTTCCACACTGTCAATGGGCTCATTTTAAGGATCTCACTCTCTGTGAATCATATAAACCTCGGCCATAACTAAAATTCAGGTGGAGTCTAATTTCATTAATCACATCATGCCCAGAAGGATTTATTGCAGATAGCATTGGCGCTTGTGTTTTTGATTTAGCATGCATGTATTAGCACTACGTTTTCCAAATCTAGATATATCTCCACTCTTTATTCCTGCCACCTTTTTCTGGAGGTACCTGCAGAACTTATAATAATTGTAAGTTTCCTCCTTCGATGTAGCAACTAGCTGGATGGATTATTACCCTCTGTTTTCTGACGTGTATCTTGAACCCATTCAGATGGTACATATCTATCCAAATTTTTGGGTACTTTATCTGTCAAAGCTCCCTCTATAACACACTGATTTATTTGAACTGTATTGATATTACTGGATTTCTTTTGATAAAATATGAAGATGCCATTAAGGCATCTTCATATTTATCAAAAGAAATCCATGCTTCCCATTTTGATGTGACTTCAAGGAAAATTCATCCTTATTTCAATTATAGTTCCAAAGGAATGGAAAGTTGTCAAAATAGTGTCACAGTCGCACTGCACTGGTATGCCCATGACATGAAGCACTCTCAAATTTTTCACATTAGATAGTTTTCCAACACAATGTTTTGTAGAGCTACCATCGTGCTCTTGATTAATTGAGATTTCCTGGGGTTGGTCCAAGGCCTTGTCCAAGGTCGTCATCTGTGCCAAAGCATCAAAAGGTCCAGGGGTACTCGAATCCTTATAGTTACTCGTCATAAAGATTAGAGGGGGTATAGAATATATATATATATATATATATATATATATATATATATATATATAGTATACATATATATATCTATATATATATATATATATATATATATATTAGTATATAATGAAAATAAAAAATAAAACAATTTAAACTGAAAACCTTAAAAAATATCATCAGCCTTTCTTGGAGTTTTATTCCGCCACCAATGGCACAAGTGAAGAACCGAATCCCAAATGTCCGCGTCCCTACCCTACCCCATTGGGGATGGCATAACATGATTAGAGTGGGTCAAGTGTAAGCCAAACCCACTTGATAGGACTGAGAGTATTACAAGAATACAATCACCCCCACCCAAATCATGTTATGGGCAAACCGGAAAGAATGCCGAGAGTCCTAAACCCAGAACCAGACCCCCATGGAATCTGTGGTCCAGCTCTAAAGAATAGTCCGCTGATCTCCTCTCATTGTCCGAACATTATTGGGCAGTTGATGATCCTACCACAGTTCCCACTATTTAGTTTTGGATATAAACCCAGTCCCAGCTATGATATCTTTCCCATTTTCAAGATGTTTGAGTTTGACGTTGATTTATTTATTGAATGCATTCATGCAAAGCCTGCACCTTGGGAAAAGGGTGATAAAGAATATTGTGATAAGAAGTATAGAGAGAAAGGATTGATTGAAAATAGGCGAAATAATGTACTACAAAGAAGTGGTCACATATGGAATCAGCAATAAATGGGTGAAACCAAGTGTTTACGACGAGTTGGCTCTTTCAGTAAGCCCTCTGCTTCTAGTGCAAAAATAACTTTTAGTTTGGACAACATGATAGCCAACCTATCTACGCTGGTTGCTGGGGATAGACTGAGCGACTTTGCTGCTTATGTGTGACAGGATGCAGGCAATACGGCGGTGCCGCATACGGTTCTGCCGCAGCGGCGACGCCGCATAGTGTGACACCGGCCTTACACTATGCGGCGTAACCGCTGCAGCGTAACCATATGCCGCGCCGCACATGGTGATATCACACAGTCAGTTTACATTCACAGTCAATCGTTTGTGCTAATGGATGCTCGCAGTGACGAGCCATGATTTTTTTTTAATTCCCAAGGGGAATATTACATGAGGTTTATAACCCCCCCCCCCGATTACCTTTTCATGATTTGCATTGATAACCCTTACAATGTTTAAAACATTGATGTATCACTTTTGCATGATTTTCAGCGTTATATCGGTTATGTAATGGTACACCCTTACTTGCAAGACATACTGCCTATTGATGTGTTACATTGTTGATTACATTGTTTATAGCATTACTGATTGCTTGTTGCATTACTTGATTGCAAGGCTTATTGCCTATTGATGTGTTATATTACTGACTGCTTGCTTTATTGATTGCATTGCATATTTCTTGTTGATGTATCGCACGACTGATTGATTTACACCTTAATACTTCGTCTATTCGCTTGTTGTTCATTGCAAACCTTTGCACATTTTCAATTTACGTGGTAATGAATTGCTTATTTACCTATTGCCCAGTTGAATAGTGATGTATTGGGATTTTCACTGATTGCGGAATCTGTATGTTTTGTATTCCCAGATTTAGTTGAGTGATTATTCTGATAAGAACATGTGAGTTGTCGTCGGAACAATATTATTACATTGGCAATATTGAAGAAAATCAAGGTCCAGCTTTGCTTTTTCCTATTTTTTATAAGTTTTCTCCAGGGTTCGACATCTTGCAAGCAGTTCCGCTCCGTACCGAACTTTGTTAAATTCAAACGTTACAAATCTAGCTTATACCATTCACATTTTTATAAAGATGCTACAAATTGATTGTTCAACATGGAGATCAGCAATAAACAGAAAATCATCGAGAAACAAAACGACCTTGTTACAGGGTTGAAGCGAGAGGTGTTTGATTCTCTTTCTTTCATTGATGGTGTAATTTTTAAGAAACTTTTTCATTAAACCTTGTTAATTATATTTCTGTAGTATAGGAGAGACTCTTTAGAAAATTGAGAGGTTGGTTATTCATTCCAAATTTTGCTAAAGAGAGAATAACTGTTTTCAACTTCTCAAACATACACTGTCAAAATGTGAGGATTTCCTGTGATCTTTGGGGTTGGAGTTCTGCCTACCTAACTACTATACTGTATAAACCAAATTATACCAAATTCTTTCTTCCTATAGAGTCGATTTTTTACAGGCTGCTAGCATTACCTTTCAATGTTAATAAAAGTGACCTTCAGAAACAACTCTTCGTACTGTCTCAGGGTGCCTTTAGGAAACGGAAAACACGATGGCCTCCTTTTTTTTTTAGAAAGTAAAATCATGAAATACTTAAGCAATTGGCAGGCAAAGAAAACCTCATAATCACCAGACCAGACAAAGGAAAAGGGACAGTCATACTGGAAATAAAATGCTGACTATTTTAAGTGATCAAGCTAAATTTACTGAACTTGGAGTACCTGGCTTTGATAATATTATTAAAATAGAAGACAAAATAAACTAAGAACAGAGAAAATCATCGATGAAAACACATATCAAGATTTGTTCGTGATGGACCATGACATGGAATTCTATATGGGCTGCCCAAAATACATAAGCCTAATCCTCCTATGAGGCCCATTCTGGTGTCTTACAAAGACGCCTAATTATAAATTAGCTAAATGTTTTGGTACCCTTATTTGAACCACTATCAAAAAATTATTTTCTCTGGATAACTCTTACCATTTTAAAGACAAAATTCTATCACAAGACTCAGGTTTGCTAATGGGCAGTTTAGATGTGGAATCTCTATTTACAAATGTCCCCGTGGAGGAAACTATTGACATCATATTGGATAAGTTATTTCCTGGACCTGATTCTATTATTAGCAATTCGTTTTTTATGGTAAACGTTTTAAACAAGCAGACGGTGTAGCCATGGGCTCTCATTTGGGCCCGACAATCGCAAACATCTTCATGTCCTCCTTGGAGGAGCGCAGGCTTGATGATTGTCCTCTCAGGTTTTTTTATGTGGGGTATGTGGATGATATTGACTCATTTCTAGCTTATGCTATTAATTTCCAACGTAAAAATATTAAATTCACGGTGGAAGGAGAGGAAAGTAGTCAATTAGCTTTTTTAGATGTACTTGTTAGAAGAGAGAATGGTACTTTTAACAGCTGTTTTTTAGAAAGAAAACTTGTACACGTTTAGGATCTAATTATACAGATCAAGTTTTTATAATTTTAAGCTCAATTCATTGTCAACTCTTCTACATGAGGCATTTTTGATTACATCAAACTGGTGTTCTTTCAATCAGGAAATAAATTACGTTTTGGAATATCTTAAAAATAATTGCTTCCCTCAAAAAACTACATTATAAGAATCTTCGTAGTTTACTTAATAATCAGTTTTATAACAATACTAAAACATTTATCACGGTACCAAAGTTAGTCATTTATGCAAATTTCCATTTATAACATGATGACTCCTTCAGAAAAAGGTTTACCCAGATTATGCAAAATCATAATGGTGCAGTCAGTATTAAACTAATACCGAAAAATCCCTTAACCATTGGGCCTTTCTTTAAATATAAAGATCGTTTGAGGGTCCCTTCTTGACCTCAAATGTAGTATATAGAAATATACTTGCCCACAGTGTAACTCTGGGACTTTATGTGGGATCTATGAAGAGGTTACTGAGGGTCAGAATCGATACCCATCGTGGATAGGTTTCCACACAAGAAGTAGGCTCTTTAACCCTGAACATTCGAATATCAGGAACCATGCAAAAATCTGTAAAACACAAATCGAAGGAGACGATTTTTGCATCAATTAAAAGGTTTTGTAATTGTAAATTTTAGTCTTTTTATACTGTTTTATGATTTTTTTGTAAATTTAAGATAGTTATAATTTTGTCATATTTACTTAATTGACAGATTCCCAAAAGATGTAATAAATGTATTATTACAAAACGTCAGAATACAGAATAATGTAGATATTGGCCTGTTTCCTCAAGTCAAGCCCTGATTTGATTATATATATATATATATATATATATATATATATATATATATATATCTTATATGCAAGGAGGTCTGTGTTTTCTGGATGACGTCGTGCAGGCACATATAAAGTCTCGTGTATCATGATGTAATAATATCTAGATGTAAAAGTATTAATGAATTTATACAACAGGTTATGAAGGTACTGTTCTTTGTGGTTATTAACTATTTGTTCCGGATACAGAGTAATTGCTAGTTGATTTCCCATGGTGCCAATATAATATAACTATATGTTGTATAATCTGCATCATAAGTTGTTAACGTCTATATGCTGTTTTGGCTGTAAATGGTTTGTAAAGTTTATTTATTTGATTTACTGGTACATTTGTATTGTCTAACTATAGTTTACTATGTGATATTTCTTTTTTGAGCCATTCACTCAAATTATATACCACCCATAGCCCTAACATTATCATTGAGCATTGTCATCAACATGTACTGTTATATTATTTTTCACTTATATTCATATTATTTAACTTCTCTTTATTTGGTCATATTTCCATACTCAACCTTTCAGAGATTGCCAGAACACCAGATAGAACAATCCACGATGGGAAATTTCCTGTACAATATATATATATATATATATATATATATATATATATATATATATCTATATATATATATATATATATGTGTGTGTGTGTGTATAAGTATATATATGAATATATGTATATATATACATATCCTATATATATATATATATATATATATATATATTATATATATATATGTATATATATGTATATATATATACATATATATATATAGTACTATATATATATATAGTATATATATATATATATATGATATATATATATATATATGTATATATAGTATATATATACATATATATATATATATATATATATATATATATATATATATATATATATGCAGAAGCCAGGTACTATGTCGTACCTCTAAGTAAATGGGGATACAATTCACAATGAAGTAAAAATCCTTCTGTAGTTTAAAATATATATTTCTTGTACATGTTTAAAGTTTCTCGACCATCAGCTGTGGTCTTGTTTTTTTTTTTTTTTTTTTTTAGTGAACACGACCACAGCTGATGGTCGAAAGCTTAATCCAGTACCAAGAAAATATAGATTTAAAACTCTAGAAGGATTTTACTTCATTGTGGATTGTATCCCCATACATACATATATATATATATAGTTATATAGATATATATATATATATATATATATATATATATATATAGTATATATACATATATATACATATATATAGTATATATACTATATATATATATGTATATATATATATATATATATAGATATATATATATATCATATATATATATATATATATATATATATATATATATATATATATATACATACACATAGTATATATACATATATATGATATATTAATTATGTTTATTGCCCCTCTCGTCTACCCAGAATTTATCCATTTTTAGTTAGTCTAAAAGAGCAGCCATGTTTTCTCCTAAATCAGCTGATTTTGGGAAAACTAACACGAGGTAGGACTGGGGAAAAGGAATTTCCAGTTAGGCTGAATCTTAGGGTAAGACAGGCACGTCACGGGACTTAGCTAGGCCATCGATATGGGCTTTAGGGATTCCTACCATAAGGCCTTTTTCTTCCAAATTCGCTGGTTGTTGTTTTCGTTTTGTACTTTCCAGCAATGCCGGAGGCTGTGTGTGAAATTCACACGTTTCCAAGAAACCCCGCGTTCCTTCTCAGTCGAAGCTTAGACCTACAGCAAGGCAGACGTGCCTACTCTCTCCTCTGACGGGAAGTCAGCCCTTTGTCCAAACGCTGGTGGGACCATCTTCAGATAGCACGACACATGTTCAAGCCTCATTTTCAAATTTCCCTTGTATTACTTTTACATCAAAAGCCCTTTGTCCTCATCGGGCCATGTGCTCCCCTTGTGACTTGTTAAAGTTTAAAGTCTTCATTGCATACCTCAGTTAAACACTAGAGTTCCTTTTTCCCAGTGTGTTAGATAAAACTGAATAACCGTAACTTGTGCAAGAAGTCTTCCTTTCATTTTGTTGTCTAATCTGGGAATTTTTGCCAGATTTGCTGAGTCACGTGTCCAAGTTTCGCTCCCCGCAAGTGCTGCATTAACGCAAGATAACTTGAGTTAATTTGGAAACCAGCCTTTACGTAAACCTGATTTTTTAGCCAGCTCTCCCCTTGTGAGAGATAAGAGTGGTCCCCATGCGGACAAGCTGCATTTACTCTTTCTCCAGGCCATTCAACGGCCTCGTGTAAATAAATGTATACTGTAAATTAATCAACTGGTTTTTCAATGGCGACCTTATTAAAAGTAACATATTTCAATCAATCCTTTGTTAAGGTAAGTTATTCTATATTTTTCCCTAAAAAATTTCCCTTTACGTATTTGGGTCCTCAAGGCCAGGCTCATACGTAAAAATATGTATATGTATATATATATATATATATATATATATATATTATATATATATATATATATATATAGAGCTATGCTTTTCAGCAAATATCTGATGTGAAATTAGTACTAACTAGTCCTGCCACTTTTTACTATGAAACCTTAGAGATGCTGACATCCATTTACAGATGGGTACACTGGTGGATTGTAAGGCTAGGAGCGATCCATGGACATATAGAAAAAGTAATCTGAATGCTGCATTCTTCAGGGCCACTCTGTCATTTTAGTTATATCGCTTCAAACCATCCCTGGGTTAATATGTTATTTAGAAAATGATTTTGCCGATTTTGAAAAAAACAAAAAATATGAATTGAAACTTTGTAAATCAAACACGAAACTTATGGAATCTAGTACTTGTCGGCAAAACGGCTTAGTTTCTCTTCAAATTTGAGTCTTACTCACAGAAAACGACATCTATATTTAAGGGTGCCTAGCCTATTTGGGATATTCGTTCCAATTTCTTCTACTATCTCGCCATTTTCAGGACTAATGATTGGCTAGTGTTATAAAATGGCGCTGCTGAAATACACACACAGATTGTACTGGCATATTCGTTTCATATTTAGACATGTTCAATAGAAATAGATTGTATATCTTCCCGTGTTCATATATACAATTATACTATATGACTAACACATATACATATAGATACATATAATACACGCACACACACACACACACACACTATATATATCTATATATATATATAATATATATATATATAATATTATATATATATATATTGTGACGAAGTGCCAAGTATCTGGTTACCACACTTACCATTCATTAACTGATACTTCACAAAAGCCAGACACCTGAAACCCTTGTAAGGACAACACTTTTTCCCTATTTTCATTGTAAACCAATCATCAAGTCACGTTGTCCTTATTTCCATCCGATAGGAGCGTTTCCACGGCCTTTTCGCTGATGTATAACACTTGCAATTCCATTATATGTACGCTGTATTATATCTAAATGAATGTCTGTAAGAAAACACAAATTTACCGTCTCGGAGTCATTTCTGTTTGCGGTGCGAGACTGCACTACACCATCCGTCCGCACCTGTCTATGTCAACCCAGTTTGTCTGTAAACTAAATTATCAGTACCCAGCTACCTGTCTTAATCTCTGGTCCTCACAACTGGTGACCTCCTGGAGTTGTGACACAAGCGGTTTATGCCCAGCCTTTAACGGACTAAATACGGCCGCTCACCTTCAGAGAACCTTTAACGGACTCAATACGGCGCCACAGTTTAGGTCTCTGAAAACTCCACTGCGAGGACAACCAACGCCATTAACGGACTATCACGGCACTGCTTCCCAGCGTGTTTTGGCGTTTATTTCGAGGACGGGTAGCTGGGTGCTGGTCACCCAACACAAAAGTCAGGCGGCGGTCCAGAAACATCCATCCGACCTCGCGCCTCCTTTGTCCTCACCTGGGGGACACCAGATATCTTCTCGACCCGCCGCAACTGCGGGCCTCCTTGGTTTTTCCCCCGGCGCATTGCCGCCCTGCGAGTCCCCAGACGAAAGCCACTGCCTGCCGACGCCGCTGCTCACCTTCTGACAGCCGCCGCCTGCAGTCCATCCTCGGCCTACCGACACCGCTGCCACGCCTGTGGGCCTCCCCTGCCTGCCGACGCCGCTACCTGTGGGTTTTCCTCGACCTGCTGACGCCGCTGCTCACCTGTGGTTCCGCTATGCCCGCGGGACGCCACTGCCGCACCTGGGGATTCCCACGGCCCGTCCCCACCACACACAATGCAGCTCTCTCTCGCAGTCTTGGTCGCCCGGCAATACAGTAGAAACCCCCCAGGCTACCGCCAGGGGAGGCATCCTGTCGATCAGCAAAACCGAAGGACTATACTCGAGGACGCCCCACATCAAGTGCCACAACGACACGGGGTCGCCCCCTGCCTCCAAATTATCATGTAATTTGTCATCCAATAATTACTCCATAATCATTGTCTTGGGGGGGAGTATTTGTAAGGACAACACTTTTTCCCTATTTTCATTGTAACCAATCATCAAGTCACGTTGTCCTTATTTCCATCCGATAGAGCGTTCCACGGCCTTTTCGCTGATGTATAACACTTGCAATTCCATTATATGTACGCTGTATTATATCTAAATGAATGTCTGTAAGAAAACACAAATTTACCGTCTCGGAGTCATTTCTGTTTGCGGTGCGAGACTGCACTACATATCCGTCCGCACCTGTCTATGTCAACCCAGTTTTTCTGTAAATAAATTATCAGTACCCAGCTACCTGTCTTAATCTCTGGTCCTCACACCCTCATCACAGGTACTAAACGACTGATACTCTAAAGGCAACAGTGATCCCTTAACAACTTACCAGTATTGCAGAAAATCAGACTAAGTTCATCAAAACAGGTGTGAGGTAATCTTGTAGGTAATTAAACTTAATCAAAGGGCATCACTCCATCAACAACTTTAAAAGTCTAAGTATTTCCCTGATATCAGAAGTCTAAGTACTTCCCTGGTTCTAAGTTTACTTCAAGTAAATGAAAGTAAGCAGATCAATTACCACTACGTTTCTACCTAACATCAACATAACAAATGCAAATATACTGGTTAGAAATGAAACACTTATAACAATTCTAAATACAAAAATCTATTATTAAACTCAAAATTAAAATTTATAAGTGAAATTCACAATATCATGGAAAATTACCGTTACTTGAAAACAAAGTAAAGTTTAATTAATTCTTGAATCAATTAAGTAAAATTAAATCAAAATTAATTTGTCACAAAATTCAAGAAAATTAATTCAATCAAAATTCAAAAGTGTTAGGCAATAATTGAAATTTGGAAATTTATTCACAGGTGCTAAACAATAATAAACTTGAAAAGAATTCTAAGTAATGCAAATTAATTCACAAGTGTTAAATTTAATTAAAAGTACAATGATTAAGCAATGAAAATACTAAGTCAATTAAATTGTGAATGCAAATGAAAATACAGAAAATGTGGACAATATTAAAATTTGCAAAAAGTACTAATCACACAGATATAAAATAAAAAGGCACACTTCAATAAGAAAATGGACCAAATGCACAAAAATGAAACAAACACAAACACAAAAATTTGCAATGTGTAAAAAACGTAAATAGTTTCTCTCAACCACTGTAACCATCAGTACTTATTTTTCACCAAACCACTGTTTCCGTTCAGTTTATTAGTTGTTACCTAACCACTGTTTCTATCAGTTAGTAAGTTGCAACTAATAAAAATATATCACACTTTACCTTTTTGGTATACCAATTTCTTTCTTTCTTGCTGCAGCTTGTTTCACACTTTCACAAAACCAGGCGCCGTTACAACAACAATGTTTGTTCAGATTCCACAAAAAATCACTAAACAACACTAAATAAACTCTAAGAAATATCAAATATGAAATTCTCAAGTTACGGGTGACCATTCAATAAGTACGAAATCGTTACGTTACTTTAACATCAAAAGTGCTATGCGATGGAGAGAGAGAGAGAGAGAGAGAGAGAGAGAGAGATCTGAATGCCTCGAGTATCTAAGCCCGAATGACAAACTTCTCCCTTATGGAAGCTGGACTGGAGATGACACAAAACGTTTTTGGCAATAATGCTTCCAGAAGCTTCAAATCTTACGCAACTTTACATACAAAAATGCACATGGCTTTGACAAAGACATACGCTATGAGACGATTCTGTTAAGAAAAGACACGTACTCGACTCGATCGACCGAAGCAGAAGTCCCTTATCACACATGATGACAGAATCCCAAAACACAATGAAGGCTCGAGCTCGCTTATCAAATGTGTTGACAGATTAGGAAAAATAACTCTAGCTTTGAACTGACAAAGATATTCTCTCTCTTTCTACATTCTATGTTATATATATATTCTTTTTATAATATGTTAGGCGAAATCTGAACACACATTTAAAACATCTTATCTCCAAGCTATCTAGGAATCTGAAAAAATGTTGCCAAAATTCTACATAACATTTTATACAGTCTAAGAGGGGATATATGCATTTTGAAAGTAGTAAAAAATAATAATAATATATATATATATTGTGACGTTCCTTAATTTTAATTACTCTTCCTTAATTAACCTGATGCCAGATGTAACAGCAAATGTCTTTGTTCACAATCATCGATTCAAGAACGGCACATAAAAAAAATTTATTCAGTGATTTTCACATATTACACTTCACAGCTAAATATCTAGATGGTACTAAGTATAAGATTGTAATATACTTTTCAAACAAATACACTGCAATCAGGGTGTAGAAAACACAGCACGTAAATGATATTAGATATTATATATAAAGTACTTACATATTATTTACAACACTTAACTCCAAACAAGTAGTAATGAAGAAGATAACCAAACTTAAGCAAGCAGTAAACCAGACTCAACTCAGGACGTATGATTTACGTCTGAGGTAAACTTATTTTAAACAAAGGATTCTAATTACTAAAAACTTTCAAAAATTCCATGGATGAATGTCCCAGGCGATGATACTGGAGGTTTAAAAAGATAAGATATCTGCAGCAGTCAATAGAGTGTAGGGGCTGCAGCATTTCCTAGATGGCGCTGAAGATAGTTGGCAGAATAGCGGACGAAAGAATCCTTGAAAAAAGAAGGTAGCAGATCCTCATATTTCCCGGGTGTTAAGAGTCCGCTACATGTAGAAAAATTGACAAAAAGTTTACATTACTCCTCCATCCTCGATAGGGCATCAGCTAGGGTATTACTGACTCCTTTTATTCAAACTATTTTTGCTTTGGCTGCAGACAGGATGTAAGACCATCTTAAAAGTTTTAGGTTGGTAAATTTAGCTCTTTCCAAAAAACAAAGGCAAATGGTCAGAGTAGATGACAGTCTGGCGTTGGCCTTCCTCATATGGTTTAAAGTGTAGGATGGCGTCTACAATACTGAACAATTCCTTTTCGATGGTGGGCCACCTGATTTGAGCACCCGTAAAACGTCCTGAGTGGTAGCAATTTGGGAACAGGTGGTCGAAGGGTGGTACATCCCCCAGTCCTCCTGGATAGGTGATTGGAGTAAGAGGCTACCTGTTTACCGGATGGATATTTTCTTAGCATCCACTTGGAGAAAGAAAGGTATGGTTTAAGTTAGGAGCTCTTAAAATTGGTAATTTTATAAGGAAGGTTTTTAATTGGTTAAAAGATGGTCTGATGCTGATCTGTCCATTTGAAAGTGCTTTTGAAGAGGATTGGCTGACCTTAATCTCTTGAATACTCTTCAAGCTTCTCAAAATGTTCTTCCCATGTTTTTTTGATGTAAGCACAATGTCATCCAGGTAGACTTGGACTCCCTCTATGCCTTGGAGTAGCGATTGCATTATTCGTTGAAATGTTGAAGGAGCATTACAAACACCGAATGGCATAACATTGTATGAATACAATCCAACGGGGGTAACGAAGCTGGATATTTCTTTAGCTCTGTCAGTAAGTTCTATTTGGTAGTATTCTTTCATTAAATCAATCTGTGTGAGAAAGGTTGCATTACTGACATTATCAATGATGTCTAAAATTCTAGGTAAGGGGAAAGAACCTTTAATAGTTGCTGCATTAACTTTTCGGTAATCAGTACATATCCGAACTTTCCATAGGTTTTGGTACCAATATACATGGGATGCCCAAGGCGAAACACCACCAGGGGCCATTGACTTTATTTCAAGCTTCCAAAGAATATGGGTGTTCATCATGAAGAAGTAAGAGAGGTAAAGGGAAATACAAAAAGAAGAGAGATCTTACTTATTAAGAAAGAAAGAAGAATAATTAATAAATCAATATATAATTAGCGGACAAAGGGAACATTCATTTGGCCCTGTCTTTGTGAAAATCTATTTAATTTCATCCTAGCATAAAATTCTTACTCGTCTGGCCTAAATTAAACGAATGACAGTTCGTACAAGGGATTTTACGAACAATATTGCTATTCTGTTAAGTCAGTTTCCTATGTGTCTTATGCAGTTCCTTTATTTGAAATATTACTTTTACATTGGATATTTTCAAACACGGACTTCATGAACTAAGATTCAGTCATTCAGCTCCCCTCCCACAGCCCTCACACCACCCCCCCGCCCCCCCCCTCACCCCCGCCTCCCCACAAGAAAAGGAACGTAGGGCTCTTACGTAATTCTCTCTTCGTGTCACTTCCTTTAATCATAAAATGTCTTCACAGCTTTAACTTGTATGATCTCTCTCTCTCTCTCTCTCTCTCTCTCTCTCTCTCTATATATATATATAATAGATATATATAAGATATATATATATATATATATATATATATATATATATCTATATATATCTATATATATATATATATCTATATATAGATATATATCTATATATAGATATATATCTATATATATATATATATATATATATATATATATCTATATATATAGATAGATATATTATATATAGATATATATAGATATATATCTATTATATATATATAATATATATATATATATATATATATATATATATATATATAGTGATATATATATATAATATATATATATATATATATATATATATATGTATATATATACTATATATATATATATATATATATATATATCTATATATATATATATACATATATATGTGTGTGTGTAAATATATGCATGCATATATATATAATATATATATATATATATATATATATATATATATATATATATATATATATATATATAGATATATATAAGCATGAAAAATGTAACTTTGACGTGAATATCGAATATTCTATCGTATAGAGTGGTTAGCGTGTCATTCAAATCTAAGACCTCCGATGAACGCACAATAAGAGATTATCCATCATGCCAAGAAATAGCGGCACAAAAGACTGAATAAAGATGGGAGCGACTGAGCCATTGGCAAAAAGTTTGCATAATGAATCAAAAAACATATTTCTAAAAACACTTTACTTGTCACCAATAAGACATTATTCACAGCTAATCAGAATCCAATAACAGCAGGCAAAATTAAAAGAGTTCTTATAATGGTCTCCTTAGCGGGCATTCGTGCGAGATTGAGTAAGGATTATGGGTAATCCATGTAATCTTTCTACCGATACAAGTTTATGCAGATGATCAGGAGAATCGATCTTGCTTTGGCATCTCAAGTCGCCGCTGAAAGGCGCGTCCATTCTATAAGTTACGCCATCCATTAAGACGAAATACATCTTTACATTATTTAGCAGAATAACGTCCGGTAATTGTGTGTGCGTGTGCTTGTATAAGAGAGAGAGAGAGAGAGAGAGAGAGAGAGAGAACATTTTAAAACACACTGTCTGTGTGTGATAAAGCGAGAGGGTTGTAAATTTAGAAAGAGATATGTATAGAGAATGCATTAAAACATTCTAACAAAGAGAGAGAGAGAGAGAGAGAGAGAGAGAGAGAGAGAGAGAGAGAGAGAGAGAGAGAGTCTTGTAGAAACGCCACCGAAAAAACATACGGTAAAAGATAGGGAGAGGAAATGAGTATTTCTCATGTACTATGAGTGCAGAAAAAAATTCCGGATGTTACATATCGGATTTCCTGTCCTGCATGATCACAACTATTACAAACAACGCAAAGACAGTCCATTACGTCTATTATTGAAGACCAGACACATCTGTCAAAAGGAGATGACTGTTTTGGTCGGTCTACCAAATATGTCATTTTTTACGTTTCCTACATAGAAGAAGCTTTTCTTTTCGCAATGGGACGAGTGACAAATAGCGAGAAAACGCGCAGGTTCACGGCCAGCTCTCATCTTCGGAAAATGACATGGTATTTCAATAGCTTTTGTACTCCTTTCGTAAACATGAGCAATTATGTTGAAAAGTAGTACTAACGGTGATTAATTATGAATCAGTTAATTGATATATTGCTTTTAATTTTAGTAACAATAACGTGATGTACAGCACAAACTGGTTATTTGTTTGGTGTACACACACACATATGCAATATATTAATTAACTGCTCAATACTTAATCTCTGTTCTTATGGAAGGAGTGCAAAATCCATTAAAATACCGAGCAACTTTCAGTAAATATCCAAACACGAAGAGGGAGTGCACAAGAAAAACTAGTAGAGTAACATATACATCAAAACGTATTACAGACAAACATGGATAGCAGATGAGAATAGTAAGAAAAAGGGAAAACGAAGAGAAAATTAAGCTTCTGGCATGATACACTAAGACCCAACTGCGTTGAATCATAATTGGACGACCTGCACTCGTCAATGGCGGTCAATATCACTGATAACTCGATCCACATGATTTGTCACTCCTCAGCCGTAGCAGCATGTTCCGATATCAATAAGGACATTTCAAAACATATTAGGAAATGGCCGCCCGGTTACCTATGCATGAAGCTTCTCATCCACAATAAGGTTGCTGAGAGCTTTGTCGTGTCCACAGCCATGCAATAGTCATCAAGGCATTGAAAGGAAACCTGAGGTGATTTGTGTTTCTTTTATGATGGCCCATTGGAAGGACTATCTCGAGCCTTTACCTGGCTCACGCCTGGATAAGCAATAAAAAAAAGTAGGAGGAAGAAAAAGTATTGAGCTTTGCAGTGAATAACGTACAGAATCAACTCTTCAAAGAAGGAGAGTTATAGGAATCAGAATCCCCAAGATTAGCTCCAGGTGTTATTAGCCACTTCTCTTGGTTTCAGTGTTGTTTAAATACCAATGTCACAGGCAACTTAATGCCCATGTGTAGCCCAGGCAAGAAGAACAAACATAATGAAGATCATAGGGTTCCGAGAATACAGAGGCGGGGATAAAATTCAGAATCTTAACACCAGGTTAGAAGTAAATTATGAACCCAGCCGACCGAATGGCTGCTGATCCCACATAACCTCTTGACGATTGTTACGAAAGCGTCCTTTTACAATTCATTAATTTCATTTGGCCTCTTTCTACATGGCTGCCCAGCTTCTCCAACATTTACCTAACACTACCTACAGTAACTTTGGCTTTATAAACAAACGAATCCTTCGGGCTAAAAATGAATTTCGATAACTGATAGAGGCCTCCTTATACTTCTTCGTAATATATATATATATATATATATATATATATATATATATATATATATATATAGTAGTAGTTTATATAAAAATATTGGAATGTTAGTCCATATATATAAAAGTCTAAACTACAAAGAGGTCAACCAGATTGCTTGCAGGAATGTGATCAGACTAGAGACGCTAAAGATGACGTATACAATAAGTATGTAGGCTAAGATAACATGCCGTCACCTGTAGTCATTCAATTGTTTATAAACATTAGTCCAAGCTCCCTGCTTGAGACAACTACCCCGACCTATTATTCAAACGGCCTACGTGATCTGTAGCGTGTCTCATTCGATTGTGTGTTCGTATGAAACTATGTCATCTGATAGTATGTTCATATGTTCGAACTACTGTCTGTTCCTTCATAACTTGTAACAGAGATGGTAGACAGGCAGAACAGAGTTAGCTATCGTCATTAGAAGACCTGTACCTCTTTACCTAAGCTTTATCATGTAGAGGAATAGGATTAGCCATTATCATTGGCAGAATCGATCAAGCTATCGTCATAGAAGACTTGTACGATCATACCTGATCTTCATCATGTAAAACTTCAGAAGAATAGACTATTTTTATACCTTGTGTTTTCTACAAGAACCTCACCGAACCATGAGTTTAACACATCGTCGTAAAGATAATACCGACTTCGTAAGTGATTTTCTACAAAAAACCCCAGAACACTCCATTGAAGATGGAAGTGCAATACCAACCGATTCTTAGCGTAAATTTATCGCTAGTCTAACAATACCTCATAGGGCGCCTTATCATACAAGGCACAATAAATATATATATATATATAATAATAATAATAATAATAATAATAATAATAATAATAATAACAACAAGGAATGAGGCCTTCTCCTGTGGGCAGTAGCATTGAATATTATAGCTGTTTCAACGGCATAAATTAAATGCCGTTGAAACAGCTATATAATAACTATAATAATAATAATAATAATAATAATAATAATAATAATAATAATAATCAACGAATTATGAACAGGATAAAACGATCCAATTAAAAGTACTGTTGAAGGTGTATCGATTGAAAATGATAACAGTATATTTTCACATGGATTTTTTTCCCACACTAGTTTTTTAAAAGGTTGTTGAAATGCTGTAATAATAATAATGATAATAATAACACGATAATCCCCACAAAGAAAGTTGTCAAGGAAGTGAAACTAGAATACAAGAACACGTTCTTAGAATGAAGACATCACTGCACCCAAATCGTACAGATTGCATCTGGCTACAAAAGGCTGTAATAAGAAAAAAAATATAAAATAAAAATGGACGAGGACATTAAAGCTTATCATCCCCAAAAAAAACTACCAAAACACGGTTCTCTGCCTCTAATTCTAGACCATTCGCGAAGGAATATTAAACATTTTCCGAACCAAAATGTCACACGAAAATACGTTCGATCGACAGCTGATTAAATGACTGTCTGTCTCTCTCTCCTTAATAAATATGTATATATATAATATATTATATATATATATATATAATATATATCATATATATATATATATATATATATTCATACCCATATCTCCCCGCCTCTGTCAATCAATAAAGTCAGGTGGTAACCAACGACTGAGAAAGTTTCTATCTCTCTGGCTCTCTCTCCTGTTTCAAAATCAGTCTGACCTTACCCGAATGACAGAAAAATGATAGATAACAAAACCCTTATCGAATATCGTCATGGGACATTAAACACTGATCAGTTTCATCCATCCACGAACTTACAAAATGTCAGTGTAGCTTTTAGGAAAAGAGAATAAAACTGATTTTATTTTATAAAACGCAGAGACAGCTGTGAGAAACTGCCATTACCGTTATGCCTATCGACGTCAGCATCCGAGTACCCAAGTGTGAAAGACAATTAAGTTATGTCATTAACATTTGATGATGAACGGGACCAAACTGCTAAGGAGAAAATGTCAGAGCTCGTGCATTTGACGACACACCATAGCAAGAATTGGATAGCTGAAGAGGGTTAAACTTATCATGCATCTGGCAACACATGTCTTTGTCATAGGTAAAGACCTTTAAACAGGAGTGCCAATATTATACTAATATTTTAGTACGTGTCAGTGTTCGTGCAATTCATTTATATATTTATATATATTATTATATATATATATATATATATATATATATATATATATATATATATATATTATATATATATATATATATGTGGTGTGTGTGTGTGTGTGTGTATGTGCTTCTGTCTACGTTACTACTACGTACATACGTTCATAAATGGGCGCATTATATGTAATCATGCGTAGCTATAGGTAATTACTAATACTCCCACGACGCATACAGAAACTTATACTGCTGAAATTAACCATATCCTTTGTATTATGATAATGTATTATGATAATGATGGAGAACTAAGGCCATATATAAGTTTGATGACGAAATTTCGTCCATCCTTTCTCATTTAAAAAAGTATCCATTTCCCTGCCCTTTTACACTAATAGCTGTGTTAAGAAGCTACAAAAGCTATCGAAGTTCTAATCAATACTTGGACAGTTGGTTAAAGACTTCAGGAATCCGGGTATGAGAACGAAATGGGTTATAACTTCGCCTGTGAATTTAACAGAGTGACTGAGAGTTACAGTTTTGACCCAGAAGGAACACAAGACTTTCTTGAGATCTCGTCCGAGTACAGACAGACATAATTATGGACCCATAACCTCCTCCATGTTCCTCGAGGAGTCTAGTTTTTAATTAGCAAGGAAAGGTGAAACGAACCAACATGTAGCGACGCCACAATTCCGCTCATAATAATCTCTCAATGGAATCTCTTCTAGAGCTTGCGATTCTGTTCAAGCGGTTTCAAAAGTAGTTCATTAGAGAACATAAATATATCATCATTAACTTTAAATCATAAAAAATTAAATGCGAACTCGTACAGCCATAGCCATGAGGCAATGGAGTGGAACGGTATTCATTAACAATTAGCGGCGATTACTTGTAGAACAAGTTAATGACGTCACCTGTGATTAGTCAGGTATGGCGTCTAATTAAGGGATTCACTGAACCTCCTTTTTCTGGCAGGTATTATTAATGCCTAAGCTACCAGGCGGGTGATTCATTGATAACGAACGAAGGGTTCAATATCAATCATCAGAAATTAACTTGATATCATGATACAATTATGGACGGATCTGGGCATTCACTTGATAATACGAGGGAAAATAAAATTATCCTTTCTCCGGAATAATAACATGGTAGATCTCTCTCTCTCTCTCTCTCTCTCTCTCTCTCTCTCTCTCTCTCTCTCTCTCCACCTAAAGCAAATGGTAGCTCTCTCGTCAGACAACCAAGCAAATCCTTATTTGTTCCGGGGGCAGGATGTAAGGGTGTGGATGCATTTGATGAAATTTATATAATTTCTCTGATGACTTGTGCAATGCATTAAGTACTTGGTTGATGCAGCTGGGATGAAGTGGGAAAGTGAGAAAGTATGTAATATAACGTGTGATCCGTATTTCGTTAAAATATAAACCATCGCATGATTAAAACCAGAAGGGCCTCGACGAAGTAAAGGCCATCACTAACGAGGTGATACTGTTGACCAACTAGTTGGTCAGGTCTCCTCTCTCTCTCTCTCTCTCTCTCTCTCTCTCTCTCTCCTAATTACTGGTTAGACAACTGTGTCGTAAGATTCTTTCGTATATTTTTCTGGTCTTCTTAATTGCTATGTCAGAGAGAAAAGTATAGATAATTTCTAGAATTTATTTGAGTTACTTAATCCCAAGTATCTTATTCCTTTAGGCCTTAATCACATTTTCCTCAAGAGTAAGGACATTTCTATCTTTCCAAAACATTGGTTTTATTTTTTCCCTTCCAGATTGAGACACAATCGCTGTCCTCACCTCCCCCCCTCTCAACTTAAGCATACAAACGCGCACGTGCGCGCACACACACACCACACGCACAAACAAACCGACACCTGTTCAAGCATGAAACTGCGCATTAACCGCGAGGAAATTGCACACTGATTACACTGATTATCTAGATTGCATGGTTTTAGGACTCTTATAGTAAGAATAAATCCACTGAGGTTAAAGAAAAGATGTATTGTGAGTTCTGAAAAAATGTTTGAGGCTTTAACATTTAGTGAAATTTAAAGTATGTTATACATATATATATATATATATATATATATATATATATATATATATATATATATATATATATATCCATACGAATGTATCTATGTATATATAATATATATATATATATATATATATATATATATATATATATATATATATATATATATATATATCCATACAAATGTATCTATATATATATATATATATATATATATATATATATATATATATATTATATATATATATATATATATATATACACATGAATAATTATCACATCACCGTGATTATATAAATAATTCGAGCTACAAAATTAATGTCCTCTAATATCTAATTTGCGTCTACCTCGGAATTATTATATTTCATATATGTACCGAAGGGGAATTTTTAGTTGATAATAATTTCGTCCCCTTCATGGGATCGAACCACCGTCCAGTGGATGGGAACGAAATCAAGACAGACATGACGTTGGCTCTCTGTCGGCCAAGTCGGCAACGTCAATGTCCGTCCTGATTTCGTTCCCGTCCACTGGACGGTGTTCGATCCCATAAGGGCACGGAATTATTATCAACTAAAAATTCCCCTTCGGTACTATATGAAAAAAATATACCAGTTCCGAGGTAGATGCGAATTAGATATTAAAGACATTTGTAGCTCGAATGATATTATTATATATAATTATATATATATATATATATATCTATATATATATATATATATATATATTATATATATATATTTACACATATATTATGTGTGTGTATTTGTGGGCATGCATACATAAAAAAAAAATTATATATATATATTATAATATATATATATATATATATATATATATATATATATATATATATATATATGTGTGTGTGTGTGTGTGTGTGTGTATGTGTGTGTGTGTGTAATCACAGTAATCACATGCATCAGAAAGCGTTGGGGTCAGCATATCAATGAAGGACTTTTTCTCATCCTCCATTCCTACAACGTTTTGTCTATATCTCATCCAAATTTTACGATGCAACGTCGACATTTTATTATCAATTGTCTTGTGTTGTTGTGGAAACCACCCGGTATAACATGTCTGGGGTTACTTTGGCAAATTCGAAACTAAGAACTTTCAGAACTAGTGACTATAACAATTCTAGTGGTGTGGAGATTATTATTATTATTATTATTATTATTGTTTTATTATTATTATTATTATTATTATTATTATTTCAATGGGAATATTATGAGATGAATATTGATTGACTTTCCGTAAAACATATATATTTATATATACGCAGTTTGTGTAAGTTTCAAAATACGTAATATATGAGTAAGTGCATGTATACATGTATATTCATGCACGCTCCATTTAAGTAATATTTGCAGACGGATTAGCAGAGAAGAAAATAATGGTTAGCGTGATCTGAGGTGGTTTGTTCCTGTAGAATGTATGACTAAGTAAAAAAAAAAAGTGTGGAACATGACGACCAACGAAGGACCTGATAAATAAGAGGCAATAAGTGCATTTCGTGTACGAGATCTGATAATTTGCAGATGTGGATCTTGCTTTTGTATGTAGAGTTGAACAAGTTCTCTGCGTAGTAGTCCATTCTTGGTTCTCCAGGTAAAGAATGAATCACTTCACTTTCTTGGAGCCATATCATACTAAGATACAGGCCCACTGATGATATACTATACCATCTCCTCAAAAGCTGCATGACGAAATGAGCCTTCATTAAACAAATTCCGCCATTCGTGTCTTTCCTGTCGTTTATCTTCCGCCAGTCTCCTTTTCTGGAACCCCTAGGGAACCCAGCTGACATCATCACGTGCCACACTCTCCCAAGGGTTGTAAGAACGACATGTCCAAACCATCAATACCTCCCTTTCATCACACTGTCCTATATATGACACACTCATAATTCAATTTTGATGCAATTTCTAACTCTTTCCTGCCTCCTGACTTCTAATATTTTCTAAAAGCTCTGTTCTCATTTCAACAAAATCTTTTAGATAGCTTCACTGTCATTCCGTGATTCGTGTCCTTTTAACAATACAGATCGTACTAGACTTATGTATAATCTTAATATAGTATGCAACTTCAGTCTGTGATTTCCAAATCTTACTCAGTTTTCGCAAGGTTTTACTTGGCTCTTTTAGTCTTGTCACTCAATTCTAACTCAAGCAAATCTGTACTGGACATCATTCTTCCTAAATACTTTAAAGATTCAACTTCAATAAGCTGTTATCTCTCTAATGTTATTTCATCCCTTTGCATATTCTCTGTCCCATTACCTCTGTTCTTCCTAGGATTATTTTGAGTTCCACCTCTCTACATATAGATGTGTTCTGTCAAGCAAGAGCCTGAATTTCTGGTGTGCTTTGCTGATTAAAACAGCATCATCTGCATATTCTTATTCTCAGCTTTCTATCGTTTACTTCGAGCTCAACCTCTCCCATCTCCGGCGACAACTTTAATTAGAAAATCTAAGCGAAAGGCGAACAGCATGGGAGAAACAGAATTCTCTTGCAGCGCCCCACTATTTATTGCAGATTCACTTCACAAGATCCCATCAACATTAACTCTGCATTTACTTAGTTCATGGATCATTTGAATTTGCTTTACATCTAACAAGAATGCTAAAAAGACTAAGACCTTTAATATAAGTCTATGGACACCATTACATGCCTTCTAGGCATCAACAAAAAGCCGACATAAGAGGATTTGTAAATTCAATAAACGCTGCACAAACTATCTCAACACAAATATATGATCCAGTATTTTCTAAAAGCCAGCTTGTCTATCTTCAAGCTTTTTGTTTTATGAATTTCTTTCCCCTACTTTTTCATTATAAATGTCAAAAATACAACATCTCTATAGTTACTACAGTCAGTCAAGTCACTTTTCTTTGGCGCCAAAGAAATGTGACTCGACAAAGTTAAAGAAGGTATTAGTCGGCTAACATTACAGATGGTCTTAAGGGCGCCATACACTGAACGACTGTATGAACGATTGTCTGAACGATTGTCTGCATCGTTTCGCAAAAACACTGTCTATGGGCTTGTCTGAATGAAAAAATGGGTGGAGTTTTTTCTCTGAACGATCTCAGCGGGAATCTGTCACGACCAGGTTGCTGGCTTGCGACTTATGTCTGTCATACACAGGTCGTTCGATGTATGTGTTTATCTGCCGATATAATGCTATCAAGCCTCACGTCTCTTCTATGTAGAGATGATGCCATGTCTTCCCGAGACAAAATCTTTGTTCAGACTGAAATCTGTGCGGAGTTCGTTCATACTGTCTGAATAGTGTGTGTCTGTGT
>NC_061104.1:29581719-29621719 GCF_015104395.2 Macrobrachium nipponense
TCCTTGCTAATTAAAAACTAGACTCCTCGAGGAACATGGAGGAGGTTATGGGTCCATAATTATGTCTGTCTGTACTCGTACGAGATCTCAAGAAAGTCCTGTTCCCTTCTGGGTCAAAACTGTAACTCTCAGTCACTCTGTTAATTCTCAGGCGAAGTTATGAACCCCTTTTCGTTCTCGTACCCGGATTCCTGAAGTCTTTAACCAACTGTACAAGTATTGATTAGAACTTCGATAGCCTTTGTAGCTTCTTAACACAGCTATTAGTGTAACAGGGAAATGGATACTTTTTAAATGAGAAAGATGGAAAGAAATCTCGTCATCAAATTATATCTGCATAGTTCTCCTCATTATCATAATACATTATCATAATACAAAGGATATGGTTAATTTCAGCAGTATAAGTTTTAGGTTTCAGTATGCGTGGGAGTATTATAGCTACGCATGATTACATATAATGCTCCCATTTATGAACGTATGTACGTAGTAATAACGTAGACAGAAGCACATACATACAATAATATAATATATATATATATATATACACACACACACACACACACACACACACACACATATATAGATATATATATATCTATAATTTATATATATATATATATTATATTTTTATATATACTATGTATATATTTGTGTGTGTGTTCTATCAGTTTGTTTAAATAGAATTGCACGAAAACTGACACGTACTAAGATATTAGTATGGCATATATTGGCACTCCTGTTTTAAGGTCTTTACCTATGACAAAGGCATGTGTTGCCAGATGCATGATACGTTTTAACCCTCCTCAGCTATCCAATTCTTGCTATGGTGTGTCGTCCAATGCACGATCACTGACATTTTCTCCTTAGCAGTTTAGTCCCGTTCATCATGAAATGTTAATGACATAACTTAATTATCTTTCCACACTTGGGTACTCGGATGCTGACGTCGATGGGCATAACGGTAATGGCAAAGTTTCTCCCAGTTGTCTCTGCATTTTATAAAATAAAATCACTTTTATTCTCTCATCCTAAAAGCTACACTGACATTTTGTAAGTTCGTGGATGGATGAAACTGATCAGTGTTTAATGTCCCATGACGATATTCGATAAGGGTTTTGTTTATCTATCATTTTTTCTGTCATTCCGGGTAAGGTCAGACTGATTTTGAAACAGGAGAGCGCCGAGAGAGTAGAAAACTTTCTCAGTCATTGGTTACAGCTGACTTTTTAGATTGACAGAGGCGGGGAGATATGGGTAGTATATATTATAGATATATATATATATATAAATATATATTATATATATATATATATATAGTATATGATATATATATATATATAAAGGGAGAGAGACACAGACAGTCATTTAATCAGCTGTCGATCGAACGTATTTTCGTGTGACATTTTGGTTCGGAAAATGTTTAATATTCCTTTGCGAATGTCTAGAATTAGAGGCAAGAGACCGTGGTAGTTTTTTTTAATGATAAGCTTTAATGTCCTCTTGCATTTTATGTTTTATTATTTTTTTTCTTACCCAGCCTTTTGTAGCAGATGCAATCTGTACGATTTGGGTCAGTGATGTCTTCATTTTTAAGAACGTGTTCTTGAATCCTAGTTTTCACTTCCTTTGACAACTTTCTTTGTGGGGATTATTGTGTTATTATTATCATTATTATTATTACAGTATTACAACAACCTTTAAAAACTAGTGTGGAAAATCCATGTGTAAAAATATACTGTTATCATTTTCATCGATACACCTTCAACAGTACTTTTTAAGGATCGTTTTATCCTGTTCATAATTCGTTGATTATTATTATTATTATTATTATTATTATTATTATTATTATCATTATTATTATTATTATTATTATTATTATTATTATTATTATTATTATTATGCTGTTTCAACGGCATTTAATTTATGCCGTTGAAACAGCTATGATATTCAATGCTACTGCCCTCAGAGAAGGCCTCATTCCTTATTATTATTATTTCTTTTTTTCTCCCTCTATCACAGTCCTCCATTTCGACTGGGTGGTATTTATAGTGTGGGGTTCCGGGTTTGCATTCCCTTCCCCTTTCCTGCCCCTTAGGAATCCAGCCATCCTTTTCTTACTCTGTGCGCCGTTTCTAGGATCACGCTCTTCTACATGAGTCCTGGAGCTACTTCAGCGTCTAGTTTTTTCTAGATTCCTTTTCAGGGATCTTGGGATCGTGCCTAGTGCTCCTATGATTTATGGTACGATTTCACTGGCATATCCCATTTTCTTCTTATTTCTATTTTCAGATCTTGACACTTATCCATTTTTTTCCCTCTCTTTCTCTTCAACTCTGGTGTCCCATGGTATTGCGACATCAATGAGTGATACTTTCTTCTTGACTTTGTCAATCAACGTCACGTCTGGTCTGTTTGCACGTATCACCCTATCCGTTCTGATACCATATCCCAGAGGATCTTTGCCTGATCGTTTTCGATCACTCCCTCTTGGTTGGTGCTCGTACCACTTATTACTGCAAGGTAGCTGATGTTTCTTGCACAGGCTCCAATGGAGGGCTTTTGCTACTGAATCATGCCTCTTTTTGTACTGGTTCTGTGCAAGTGCCGGGCATTCGCTTGCTATGTGTTTATGGTTTCATTTTTTCGTATTGCTCTTCCTACACATGGGAGAGATGTTATTTCCGTCTATCGTTCTTTGAATATATCTGGTTCTTAGGGCCTGATCTTGTGCCGCTGTTATCATTCCTTCAGTTTCCTTCTTTAGCTCTCCCCTCTGTCGCCATTGCCATGTGTCATCGCTGGCTAGTTCTTTAGTCTGTCTCATGTATTGTCCAGCGCATTGGTTTGTTGTGCCAGTCCTCTGTTCTGTTTGTCATTCTCCTGTCTCTGTATATTTCTGGTCTTCGTCTACTTTTATTAGTCCCTTCTTCCCATGCACTCTTTAGCCACTCGTCTTCACTGTTTTTAGATATTGCCCCCTTCCCAGTGCTCTGTTCTCGTGTTGACGCAGTCCTCTATACTTAGTAGTTCTCTCGCGTCCTTCCTTTCGTGTTATGTATAGTCTGTCCGTGAGTTCTGCCTTCGTCCATTTCCAACTATTACCTGCGCTGTATCTGATTACTGGCACTGCCCAGTGTTTATGGCTTTTATCATATTTCCGCTGTTGAGTTTTGACTTGAGTATCGCCTTGAGTCTCTGCATATATTCTTTCCTGATCGTGTCCTCATCTCTTGGTGTTTGATTATCCCCTCCTTCCATTATTCCAAGGTATTTGTATCCTGTCTCATCTATGTGGTTGATTATTAATTATTATTATTATTATTTTTATTATTATTATTTTATTATTATATATATATATATATATATATATATATATATATATATATATATATATATATAATATATATATATGTATGATATATATATATTCGAAGAAGTAAAAGGCCTCTATCAGTTATCGAAATTCATTTTTAGCCCGAAGGATTCGTTTGTTTATAAGCCAAAGTTACTGTAGGTAGTGTTAGGTAAATGTTGGAGAAGTTGGGGTCACCATGTAGAAAGAGGCCAAATGAAATTAATGAATTGTAAAAGGACGCTTTCGTAACAATCGTCAAGAGGTTATGTGGGTCAGCAGCCATTCGGTCGGTTGGTTTCATAATTTTACTTCTAACCTGGTGTTAAGATTCTGAATTTTATCCCCGCCTCTGTATTCTCGGAACCCTATGAACTTCATTATGTTTGTTCTTCTTGCCTGGGCTACACATGGGCATTAAGTTGCCTGTGACATTGGTATTTAAACAACACTGAAACAAAGAGAAGTGGCTAATAAGACCTGGAGCTAATCTTGGGTGGGATTCTGATTCCTATAACTCTCCTTCTTTGAAGAGTTGATTCTGTACGTTATTCACTGCAAAGCTCAATACTTTTTCTTCCTCCTACTTTTTTTTTATTGCTTATCCAGGCGTGAGCCAGGTAAAGGCTCGAGATAGTCCTTCCAATGGGCCATCATAAAAGAAACACAAATCACCTCAGGTTTCCTTTCAATGCCTTGATGACTATTGCATGGCTGTAGACACGACAAAGCTCTCAGCAACCTTATTGTGGATGAGAAGCTTCATGCATAGGTAACCGGGCGGCCATTTCCTAATATGTTTTGAAATGTCCTTATTGATATCGGAACATGCTGCTACGGCTGAGGAGTGACAAATCATGTGGATCGAGTTATCAGTGATATTGACCGCCATTGACGAGTGCAGGTCGTCCAATTATGATTCAACGCAGTTGGGTCTTAGTGTATCATGCCAGAAGCTTCATTTTCTCTTCGTTTTCCCTTTTTCTTATTATTCTCATCTGCTATCCATGATTGTCTGTAATACCTTTTGATGTATATGTTACTTTACTAGTTTTTCTTGTGCACTCCTTCTTCGTGTTTGGATATTTACTGAGAGTTGCTCGGTATTTTAATGGATTTTGCACTCCTTCCATAAGAACAGAGATTAAGTATTGAGCAGTTAATTAATATATTGCATATGTGTGTGTGTACACCAAACAAATAACCAGTTTGTGCTGTACATCACGTTATTGTTACTAAAATTAATAGCAATATATCAATTAACTGATTCATAATTAACCACCGTTAGTACTACTTTTCAACGTAATTGCTCATGTTTACGAAAGGAGTACGAAAGCTATTGAAATATTAAGTCATTTTCCAATGATGAGAGCTGACCGTGAACCTGCGCGGTTTTTCGCCATTTGTCAGTTGTCCCATTGCGAAAAGAAAAGCTTCTTCTATGTAGGAAACGTAAAAAAATGACATATTTGGTAGCCGAACAAAACAGTCATCTCCTTTGGACAGATGTTTCTGGTCCATCAATAATAGACGTAATGGACTGTCTATGCGTTGTTTGTAATAGTTGTGATCATGCAAGGCAGGAAATCCGCTATGTAACATCCGGATTTTTTTTCTGCACTCATAGTACATGAGAAATACTCATTTCCTCTCCCTTTCTTTTACCGTATGTTTTTTTGGTGGCGTTTCTACAAGACTCTCTCTCTCTCTCTCTCTCTCTCTCCCCCTCTCAACTCTCGACCTTCTCTCGTCTCTCTCTCTTCTTCTCTCTCTATCTCGTTCTCTCTCCTCTCTCTCTCTCTCTTTGTTAGAATGTGTTAATACATTCTCTATACATATCTCTTTCTAAATTTACAACCCTCTCTCGCTTTATCACACACGTAAAGTATTTCTTTGAAAGAAGTTTCTCATTCACTCACTCTTACAGACAGTGTGTTTTAAAATGTTCTCTCTCTCTCTCTCTCTCTCTCTCTCTCTCTCTCCTCTCTCTCTCTCTTATACAAGCACACGCACACACAATTACCGGACGTTATTCTGCTAAATAATGTAAAGATGTATTTCGTCCTAATGGATGGCGGAACTTATAGAATGAACGCGCCTTTCAGCGGCGACTTGAGATGTCAAAGCAAGATCGATTCTCCTGATCATCTGCATAAACTTGTATCGGTAGAAAGATTACATGGATTACCCATAATCCTTACTCATAATCTCGCACGAATGCCCGAGAATCTCTTTTAATACCTGCAGTTATTGGATTCTGATTAGCTGTGAATAATGTCTTATTGGTGACAAGTAAAGTGTTTTTAGAAATATGTTTTTGATTCATTATGCAAACTTTTGCCAATGGCTCAGTCGCTCCCATTTTTATTCAGTCTTTTGCGCCGCTATTTCTTGGCATGATGGATAATCTCTTATTGTGCGTTCACCGGAGGTCCTAGATTTGAATGACACGCTAACCACTCTATACGATATATAGGATATTCAATATTCACGTCAAAGTTACATTTTCATGCTTATATATATATATATATATATATATATATATATATATATATATATATATATATATATATATATGATATATATTATATATATAGTATATGTATATATAAATATATATATATATACATATATATATAAATATATATATATATATATATATATATATATATATATATGCATGCATATATTTACATATATATGTATATATATATATATATATATATGATTACTATATATCACTTAGATATATATAGAGAGAGAAGAGAGAGAGAGAGAGGAGAGAGAGAGAGAGAGAGAGAGGAGAGAGAGAGAGGAGCATACAAGTAAAGCTGTGAAAGAAACATTCAATGATTAAGAGGAAGTGACACGAAGAGAGAATTACGTAAGAACCCTACGTTCCTTTTCTTGTGGGGAGCCGGGGGGGGGGGGGGTGTGAGGGGTGGGCTAGGGGAGCTGAATTTACTGAATCTTAGATCATAAAGTCCGTGTTGAAAATATCCAATGTAAAAGTAATATTTCAAATAAAGGAACTGCATAAGACACATAGGAAACTGGACTTAACATAATAGCATATTGTTCGTAAAATCCCTTGTACGAACTGTCATTCGTTTAATTTAGGCCAGACGAGTAAGAATTTATGCTAGGATGAAATTAAATAGATTTTCACAAAGACAGGCACAAATGAATGTTCCCTTTGTCCGCTAATTATATATTGATTTATTAATTTATTCTTTCTTTCTTAATAAGTAAGATCTCTCTTCTTTTTGTATTTCCCTTTACCTCCTCTTACTTCTTCGTGATGAACACCATATTCTTTGGAAGCTTGAAATAAAGTCAATGGCCCCTGGTGGTGTTTCGCCTTGGGCATCCCCATGTATATTGGTACCAAAACCTATTGGAAAGTTCCGGATATGTACTGATTACTGAAAAGTTAATGCAGCAACTATTAAAGATTCTTTCCCTTTACCTAGAATTTTAGATATCATTGATAATGTCAGTAATGCAACCTTTCTCACACAGATTGATTTAATGAAAGGATACTATCAAATAGAACTTACTGAACAGAGCTAAAGAAATATCCAGCTTCATTACCCCCTTTGGATTGTATTCATACAATGTTATGCCATTCGGTGTGTGTAATGCTCCTTCAACATTTCAACGAATAATGCAATCGCTACTCCAAGGCATAGAGGGAGTCCATGTCTACCTGGATGACATTGTGCTTACATCAAAAACATGGGAAGAACATCTTGAGAAGCTTGAAGAAGTATTCAAGAGATTAAGGTCAGTCAATCCTCTTCAAAAAGCACTTTCAAATGGACAGATCAGCATCAGACCATCTTTAACCAATTAAAAACCTTCCTTATAAATTATCCAATTTTAAGAGCTCCTAACTTAAACATACCTTTCTTTCTCCAAGTGGATGCTAGTATCCATGGAAATGGTAGCGTCTTACTCCAAACCATCCAGGAGGACTTGGGGGATGTACCACCCTTCGACCACCTGTTCCCAATTTGCTACCACTCAGGACGTTTTACGGGTGCTCAAATCAGGTGGCCCACCATCGAAAAGGAATTGTTCAGTATTGTAGACGCCATCCTACACTTTAAACCATATGAGGAAGGCCAACGCCAGACTGTCATCTACTCTGACCATTTGCCTTTGTTTTTTGAAAAGAGCTAAATTTACCAACCTAAAACTTTTAAGATGGTCTTACATCCTGTCTGCAGCCAAAGCAAAAATAGTTTGAATAAAAGGAGTCAGTAATACCCTAGCTGATGCCCTATCGAGGATGGAGGAGTAATGTAAACTTTTTGTCAATTTTTCTACATGTAGCAGACTCTTAACACCCGGGAAATATGAGGATCTGCTACCTTCTTTTTTCAAGGATTCTTTCGTCCGCTATTCTGCCAACTATCTTCAGCGCCATCTAGGAAATGCTGCAGCCCCTACACTCTATTGACTGCTGCAGATATCTTATCTTTTTAAACCTCCAGTATCATCGCCTGGGACATTAGTAATTAGAATCCTTTGTTTAAAATAAGTTTACCTCAGACGTAAATCATACGTCCTGAGTTGAGTCTGGTTTACTGCTTGCTTAAGTTTGGTTATCTTCTTCATTACTACTTGTTTGGAGTTAAGTGTTGTAAATAATATGTAAGTACTTTATATATAATATCTAATATCATTTACGTGCTGTGTTTTCTACACCCTGATTGCAGTGTATTTGTTTGAAAAGTATATTACAATCTTATACTTAGTACCATCTAGATATTTAGCTGTGAAGTGTAATATGTGAAAATCACTGAATAAATTTTTTTTATGTGCCGTTCTTGAATCGATGATTGTGAACAAAGACATTTGCTGTTACATCTGGCATCAGGAAGAGTAATTAAAATGAAGAAACGTCACAATATATATATATTATTATTATATTTTACTACTTTCAAAATGCATATATCCCCTCTTAGACTGTATAAAATGTTATGTAGAATTTTTTCAGATTCCTAGATAGCTTGGAGATAGGATGTTTTAAATGTGTGTTCAGATTTCGCATAACATATTATAAAAAGAATATATATATATAACATAGAATGTAGAAAGAGAGAGAATATCTTTGTCAGTTCAAAGCTAGAGTTATTTTTCCAAATCTGTCAACACGTTTGATAAGCGAGCTTGAGCCTTCATTGTGTTTTGGGATTCTGTCATCATGTGTGATAAGGGACTTCTGCTTCGGTCGATCGAGTCGAGTACGTGTCTTTTTTTAACAGAATCGTCTCATACGCGTATGTCTTTGTCAAAGCCACCATGTGCATTTTGTATGTAAAGTTGCATAAGATTTTGAAGCTTCTGGAAGCATTATTGCCAAAAACGTTTTGTGTCATCTCCAGTCCAGCTTCCATAAGGGAGAAGTTTTTCATTCGGGCTTAGATACTCGAGGCATTCAGATCTCTCTCTCTCTCTCTCTCTCTCTCTCTCTCTCTCTCTCTCTCTCCATCGCATAGCACTTTTGATGTTAAAGTAACGTAACGATTTTGTACTTATTGAATGGTCACCCATAACCCGAGAATTTCATATTTGATATTTCTTAGTCTATTTAGTGTTGTTTAGTGATTTTTTGTGGAATCTGAACAAACGTTGTTGTAACGGTGCCTGGTTTTGTGAAAGTATGAAACAAGCTGCAGCAAGAAAGAAAGAAATTGGTATACCAAAAAGGTAAAGTGTGTTATATTTTTATTAGTTGCAACTTATAACTGATAGGAACAGTGGTTAGGTAACAACTAATAACTGAACGGAACAGTGGTTTGGCAAAAACTAAGTAACTGATGGTTACAGTGGTTTGAGAGAAACTATTTATGTTTTTACACATTGCAAATTTTTGTGTTTTGTGTTTGTTTCATTTTTGTGCATTTGTTCATTTTCTTATTGAAGTGTGCCTTTTTATTTTATATTCTGTGTGATTAGTACTTTTTGCAAATTTTAATATTGTCCACATTTTCCTGTATTTTCATTTGCATTCACAATTTAATTGACTTAGTTATTCTCATTGCTTAATCATTGTACATTTAATTAAATTTAACACTTGTGAATTAATTTGCATTTACTTAGAATTCTTTTCAAGTTTTATTATTGTTTAGCACTTGTGAATTAATTTCCAAATTTCAATTATTGCCTAACACTTTTGAATTTTGATTGAATTAATTTTCTTGAATTTTGTGATAAATTAATTTTGATTTAATTTCACTTAATTGATTCAAGAATTAATTAAACTTTACTTTGTTTTCAAGTAACAGTAATTTACCCTGATATTGTGAATTTCACTTATAAATTTTGAGTTTAATAATAGATTTTTGTATTTAAAATTTTTATAAGTGTTTTCATTTCTAACCAGTATATTTGCATTTGATTATGTTGATGTTAGGTAGAAACATAGAGTGGCAATTGATCTGCTTTCCTTCAATATACTTGAAGTGACTTAGAACCAGGGAAGTACTTAGACTTCTGAAATCAGGGAAATACTTAGACTTTTAAAGTTGTTGATGGAGTGATGACCTTTGATTAATTTAATTACCTACAAGATTACCTCACACCTGTTTTGATGAACTTAGTCTGATTTTCTGCAATACTGGTAAGTTGTTAAGGGATCACTGTTGCCTTTAGAGTATTCAGTCGTTTGGTACCTGTGATGAGGATTCAGGTGTCTGGCTTTTGTGAGGTATCAGTTAATGAATGGTTAGTGTGGTAGCAGATACTTGGCACTTCGTAACAGTAATTAATGGTGCCCAGAGACCCTGAAAAGCAGATTTCATTATCACTCTAGTATATACTGGTGTTAGGGATATGTTTTGCTAGGAGAGTGACCATATAGTTTTGTATTGCATTCATTATATTGTATTGTAAGTTGATAACCTAGAGGAAAATGGCTCAGTTCAAGGTTCAGTAATTTTTAGCAGCCCCTTCCATCCAAGTGTTGTCTGAAACCACTCTGACTAAAGCCTGGTTCACACTATGCCAGTAATTTAGTCAAATGGCGAGTAGTTTAGTTACTACTTTCCTACTAAACTGATCAATTTCGTTCACACAACCAGTCAAGTAGAGTACATTAGTGTGTAAGGCATCGCAAGATGAACAGCCAATGCAGCAAAGCTAAAAGGCTAATAAAAGATATTGCAATAGCTATTTTAGAGGAAGTGGAGGAAGAAATAAGTGTGTCAAAAAGAAAAAGATTATGGGAACGAAAATGGATTCAGAGAAGAAATCAACTAGGAGCTACTAATTCACTTCTCAAAGAATTAGAAGTAGAAGATCCTAGAGAATACTACTCAACATTCAGAATGAGTCAAGAATGTTTTAACTTTCTGTTGATGAAAGTGCAATCACAAATTCAACGAAATGATACCCATTTAAGGAGTGCAGTTCCGGCAAAAACCAAATTACAGGCAGTTCTAAACCTTCTTGCTACTGGATGTAGTTTAAGAACACTCACACATCTATTTCGACTTGGGAAATCAACTATTTCAGAATTTTTGATAGAGGTTTGCGATTGTATCTACGAATCATTAAAGGAAGTCATCAAGGTTAGAGTAAATAAATCATAAATATGTCACAAATCATTTATTAATTAAACATTTGCTACATTTATGTTTAGTTATCATAATTAGCAGTATTAAAGGCTTCAGTAATTATGTCTGTCGATATTATTGCAGACTCCTGGCTACACGTATTATGTTCAACATGTACTTCAGATATAGTAGACTGGGGTGTATTGGTCTGCTAATAATTTGGGGTTCATTTACGCTTAGCAAATGCTGACGTCGAACTCTATTTATGTAGAGTTGAATGTGCTCCTGGGCTTCGAGTGCCAATAGTGTTGCCAAAGATTTAAGTTGAAGCCCAATGTGTCTCCCGAAAACCTCGAACTCGTTTTCATCTGTCATAGCAGCTTCAGATATGTCTTTCAGTTGGGATACCATACTAGATAGCTGCATCACTTTCGTTTTTTTTCTAGCAGGTGTAGGTTTTGGGTCATGTACTAAACTATCCTGCACTACAGAGTCATTGTGTTCAGTTTCTGCAATATGTACGCCATCGTTGTTAATCTGGAAAAAAATTTATTTTAATAGGTATATATTTAAGTTAGGAGCCATTATAATATAAAGGGAGGGAATGTAAAGTGGTGGACATACTAATGGGATTAGTATCTACCGTTCACCACTATAATATATTAGTTTAAATTGAAACCACAATTTAACTTTATTTTTACTTTTTTCGGGTTCCTGGTACAACAGATTGGAAAATGATTGCAAACTGGTTTCTTCAGAAAGAATGGAATTTTCCTGGATGCTGTGGATTCAATAGATGGCAAGCATGTCATTATAAAAGCACCTCATGACTCAGGAAGTTTATACTACAATTACAAAGAATCAAACAGTGTTGTCTTAATGGCAGTTGTAGATCATAAATATTGCTTCAGTTATATAGACATAGGTTGTAATGGTCGAGTTTCTGATGGAGGAGTTTTTCGTAACAGTAGTTTGTATCAATCTTTAGAGAATGGTATGCTACCAGAAGGTCATTTCCTAGTTGGCGACAATGCATTTCCCTTGAAAGAATACCTGTTAAAACCTTTCCCAGGAAGTAAATTAACATTAAAGCAAAGGATTTTTTATTATCGTTTGTCGCGGGCTAGGAGAATAGTTGAAAACTCATTTGGTATACTAGCCGCCAGATTCAGAGTGTTTGAGAAACCAATGCCCTACAGTCCTAAGAAAGTGGTGAGCATCGTCAAGGCATGTTGCGCTTTACACAATTGGCTCAGACAAACAACATTTCAGAACACCCAGTTTGTATATACAGTAGACAAAGAAAATCTCAATGAAGCAACTGTCATCCCCGTTAATTGGAGAGAGGTGCCAGCACCTCAAGGATTGGAACCACTGCCAACATGTTTAAGCAACCGTTCTTCTGGTCGGTCTACTAATCTTCGGGAAAGATATGCCAATTACTTTGTGGGAGATGGCTCTGTTCCTTGGCAGGCAAGAATGATACATTAAGAATTGTAAGGAAATACTATAATTCAGACATAATTAAATATATGTATTTACCAAATTGCTTTCACTTTCCATTATTATTGCATTCATGTTCCCTAGGCATTCATCTAATATGGTGAACCATTTCACCGATGGAGTGTAAACCGAGTCCGTCCTGGCACCAGATTTTTTGGATTCCTTGATTTTTCTCAATTCTTGTGAGTAGGTTGATCTGAGAAGAAAACAAACAAATATAGAATAATAATGTAATTACATGAATAAAGCAAAACATATAGCCGTTTTTAACAAATTTTAACCTTATCACAACTGGAAAAAAATTACTAACATGATTACAGAGGCATAAAAATGGAAAATACCTGATGTTCTTGATTTTCGCTTTTATCTCCTTCTCTCCAAATCCAGGTATATCAATGGTTTTCTCCAAATCAGCGTAGGCACTTTGCTTGATTTGTTTATTTTTATACTGTGGACATTTAACATTCCACAAGCTCTCATGTTGTGAATATTTTGAAATAAATTTTAGTGTTGCCTCTTCATTCCATCGAAGTCCCATTTCTGCGGCAACCTACAACTCATGAACTCCACTAAATTACTAAATTCAACACGTGTTCTCACTGGTTTAGTGGACGAATGACAAGTGGGCGGAGCTACTACTTGACCGTAAAAATAGAACATTTTGGATCGACTAAACACTAAATCACTAAATTGCTTACTAAATTACTTGAGTAAACCGTTTGGTGTTCAGACACGTTTAGTAGCTAAATTACTCGCCACTTGACTAAATTACTGGCATAGTGTGAACCAGGCTTAAGGCACAGTGGAGTGCTTTAGCAGTGGCATGTGGTGGTTATGTGTCTACTAGTATGGTAAAGGCACAAATAAGATGTATTGCTATGGAATCATTGATAAACTCTGGTAGAATAACTGATGAAGATGAGTTAGAATTGGCTCAAGAGTTGTTGAATGTAGCACATGCTGATCTCATAAATAAGCAAGCAGAAAAGAAAGAGAAAAGTGATGCAAAGTTAGAGCTTAGATGCATTGAAGCAGAAGAGAATTTGATTAAGCTGAAAATGCAAGCTGAAAGAGAAAGAATAGACAGGGAAAAACAAAAAAGAAGAGAAAGAGAAGAAGAAAAAGCAGCAGAATAGGAAAGAGAAAGAATGAAAGAGGAAAGAGAAATTGCAAGACAAGAAAGGGAAATGGAATTGATAAGAGCTAGATCCACATTACCTGTAACACCGTCTAACCCTAACCAAGGTAATCAAGACCCTGTATTTGATGTAGTGAGAGTACAGAAGTTAATCCCTAAGTTTACTGAAGAAGCTCCAGACGAGTTTTTTGATCACTTTGAGAAAGTGGCTTCAGGTATGGGATGGCCAGAAGATAAATGGTCAGTTTTGCTACAAAGTGTCTTAATTGGTAAAGGGAGAAGTGCTTATCTAGCCTTAACAGCTGATCAGTGTAAAGACTACAAGGTACTTAAACGCAGTGTGCTACAAGTTTACCAGATGACCCCAGAGTACTACAATGAAAGATTCAGAAATTTAAGAAAAGATGAGAAGGGAACATTCTTAGATTATGCGTACAAAGTGAGAAGGTGTTTTAAACGTTGGTTAGAAGCTGCTAAAGTTAAAACTTTTGATGAGTTAGAAGAATTACTTGTTCTTGAACAGTATCTTAAGGGAATTCCTGAACATATAAGAGCCTATTTAAGAGAGAGAGAGGTGAAGAAACTTGACAAAGCTGCTACACTGAGTGAAGATTACAATATAATCAGTAGTAAACGTAATTACAATGTCAAGTACCAGAGTCAACAACGTCCAGGTTTTAAGTCTTATCCAAATAACAGGAACAAATTTAATGGGAAACCTACAAGTGATACTACCAAGAGTACACAAGGTAATACAACTCAGCAAGCTAATGTGAAATCCTCATCCAGTTTTTCAAGACAGTTACAGATTCCTAATGTTGTCTGTTTCAAGTGTGGAAGAGTAGGACACTACAGTCAAGAGTGTTACCAGAATCAACAGCAGTCAAAGCCAGTTGGTCAAGTAGTGAAAGGTGACCAGGTGAAACAAACTACCGAAGAGCAGTGTGGAAAGAATCAGACTCCAGAGAAGAATGAAACTAAACAAGCTGAATGTTTAGCAACCAGTGGAAATGTTACCTCAAGCAGTGAGTGGCTTAGCAGTGTGGAGGCTTTTAAGCCATATATCTATGAGGGTATACTGTCAACTCAAGAAGGAAGAATGCAGGTACCAGTCAAGATATTACGTGATACAGGGAGTAACCATAGTGTGGTAGTACGTGGTTCTCACCCTCAGTTGGAGAAGAGTCTCACAGGAGATTCAGTTATTTTGAAGGGTATAGGAGGAGAGAAAGTAACTCCTATATGTCGCTTACACCTGTCATGTGAATTGGTGACAGGGAATGTTGATTTTGCTGTAAAGGACTCACTAGCTGTGGAAGGTGTACATGTTCTGTTGGGAAATGAAGTTGGTGGTGTGCCATTTATTCCTTGTCCTGTAGTGACAGATAAACCATTGAGGATTAGTCCTACAGTAGAGTTGGAGAAGAATTACCCCCACCTGTTTCCTAGTTGTGTAACTACCAGAAGTATGAAGAGGACTACGACTGCAAGTGAAGAAACTGAGGATTTACACACCCAAGAAGGATCAAGTGAAGGATCTTTGTGCTTAGAAGAATTGTTACAGGGAAGTGATGTTTCCCATAGTGCTGACCAAGAAGAGATTTCCCATGAAGAAGATGACGACGACGAAGAAGAAGAACCTGATGTTCCTGAAGAGACTCCGAATAGTCAAAGTGTTACTGAAGACAGTAGTGAAACTACAGTAGCTGAGTTAGCAGATATTGAGAATTCAACCCTAGAAGTTGGTCAAGTGGCAAGAGCGAAGCTAATGGACTTGCAGAAGAAGGATGCATCGTTAACTGATTTGTTCTTCAGAGTTGTTGATTGAGAAGAGATGCAACAAACTCCTACCTGTTATTATCTGAAGGAAGGTTTGCTGATGAGGAAGTATAGACCTACAGATATACCAGGAGATGCTGTATGGAGCGAATATCATCAAATTTTGATTCTATATCCGTTGAGAAAGCAAGTGGTTGCAGTAGCTCATGAGTCTGGACATATGGGAATCAGGAAGACTGTGGAGAAGATCATGAAATATTTTTTCTGGCCTAGACTTCACAAAGATGTTAGCAGGTTTTGTTGTGAGTGTCATACCTGCCAGATAGCTGGAAAACCGAATGAAACCATCAAGAAAACCCCCCTACAACCTATAGAAGTTAGAGGAGAACCCTTTAGCAAAGTGATTATAGATGTGGTTGGACCGCTGCCGAAGACAAAGAAGGGAAATGAGTATTTGTTAACATTAGTGTGTCCTGTGACAAAATATCCAGGAGCAATCCCTGTAAGAGACTTATCTGCCAAGATAGTTGCTGAAAAACTTATGGAGTTTTTCTCAAAGTTTGGTATACCAGAAATAGTACAAAGTGACAGACGAACAAACTTTACTTCAAAGTTATTCCAGATGTGATGATTTGTTAGGAGTGAAAGAAACAACAGTTATCCACTGCCTATCATCCAGAGACTCAAGGTGCCTTGGAAAGGTTCCTCGACATTGAAAAGTATGCTGACAAAGTATTGTTCTGAGTCAGGAAGGAAGAATGGGATGTTGGTTTACCATTAATGTTGTTTGAAGTTAGGAGTGCTTATCAAGAAAGTATGGGATGTTCACCTAATGAGATGATTTTTGGAAGAGAAGTTAGAGGACCGTTGAAGATTCTTGCAGAAAATTGGGAAGAAAATCAAGAGGAAAGCCAAGGAGAGTATGTGAAGAACTTAAGGAAAAGGTTGAAAGAGATTAGAAAATTCTCTTTAGAAAATCTGAAAGTGAGTCAAGAGAAAATGAAAAGGAGATATGATGCTAAGACTAAGCTAAGAAGTTTTAGTGTTGGTCAACTAGTGTTAGTGTTCTTACCTGTCAAAAGATTTCCCTTCACTAATAAATTTCAAGGTCCTTACAAGATAATTCGAGTTAGTGATAGAACTTATTGTGATTGAAACACCAGAAAGAAGAAGAAAACAAAGGAAGATACATGTGAACCTCTTGAAACTTTATTTCTCAGAAACTAAAACTGAAACTGTGTCAGTAACCCAAACAACTTTATCTACAGAAGACGATGATGGCTACGAATTGGGAGCTGCAAGCAAGATGAATAATTCTTCAATTTTGGAAAATTTGGAGGATAAACTGAAACATCCGAGTGTTGAACAAGGTGAAGACTTAAGTGAAGTAATTAGAAACTTTTTCAGAATTTTGTCAGATGTGCCTATGGCGTACCCTGAATCTGACCAAACCATGAAATCAAGATTCAAGAAGGTGGAAGACCTTTCAAGCAAAGAGCCTATCGCTTATCACCTTATCATCGAGATGTTTTGACGAAAGAAGTTGGTTATTTGCTGCAACATGGATTAGCAGAACCCAGTTCAAGTCACTTCAGTTCTCCATGTGTGTTAGTAAAGAAACCAGATGGTTCATTTAGGATGTGTACTGATTATAGGAAACTGAATTCTATCAGTGTGCCTGATAATTATCCTTTGCCTCTTGTAGATCGGTTACTTGATAATATTGGGCAAGCCAAGTCTGTTTCCAAGACTTGTTGAAAGGATATTATCAAATTCCCTTTGATGAGAATGTGAAGTTGCTGTCAGCTTTTATTACTCGATTTGGACTGTATCAGTATACTGTTCTGCCGTTTGGTCTGATGAATGCACCAGCAACATTTCAACGAGTGATGGATCAACTGCTAGGATTTGATAGAAGGAGTAGGTGTATACCTAGATGACATCGTGATTTACTCTACAACGTGGGAAGAACAACTGAAGATTCTGAGGAAACTTTTCAAGAAACTACAAGAAGCAGGATTAACAGTCAACCTAGAGAAGAGTGAGTTTGGAAAGGCAACTGTGCAGTATCTTGGGTTTGAAGTTGGGAAAGGCCTTCTTGCTCCAGTAAATGCTAATGTAGAAGGTATCCGTAAGGCTACCCCACCTACTACCAGGAAACAGCTACAGAGATTTTTAGGCATGGCTGGATCTATACGTCGTTTTCTTTCTGCCCAAATTTCTCAGCCGTAGTAGCTCCCTTGACAGACTTAATTAGTCCCAAAGCCAAGAATGTTTGGACTCCAGAGTGTCAAGAATCCTTTGAGAAGGTAAAAGCCATTTTAACTTCAAGACCAGTACTTCAAGCTCCAGACTTCGACAAGAAATTTGTAATACAAGTTGATGCGTCAGACTGTGGCATTGGAGCTGTTCTACTTCAAGAAGATGAAAATAATATCTACCATCCTGTGTGCTTCATGTCTACAAAATTGAAAAACCATCAAAAAGTATACTCGATAATCGAGAAGGAAACTTTAGCCTTAATCACAGCATTGAAAAAATTTTAAGTATATGTGAATAGACTTAGGAATGAAGAAATTTTTTGCTGTCTGATCACAATCCACTGTCATTTATCCAAAGAATGAAAAACCATAATCAAAGACTGACCAGGTGGTCTTTGTGCTTGCAACAGTATAACTTAAGAGTGCAGCACATTAGTGGCAAAAACAATGTAGTTGCTGATTATTTATCTCATTGCGAATCGTTTGATTCAACACCGTGATAAAAAAATCTTCTGGGGGAGGTATATTATAAATTGCTAATTTCAAAATGCATATATCCCCTCTTAGACTGTATGAAATGTTATGTAGAATTTTGGCAACATTTTTTCAGATTCCTAGATAGCTTGGAGATAGGATGTTTTAAATGTGTGTTCAGATTTTGCATAACATATTATAAAAAGAATATATATATATATATATATATATATATATAATATATATATATATATATATATATATATATATATATATATATATAATATATATATATATATATATATAACATAGAAATGTAGAAAGACAGAGAATATCTTTGTCCGTTCCCAAAAGCTAGAGTTATTTTTCCTAATCTGTCAACACGTTTGATAAGCGAGCTCGAGCCTTCATTGTGTTTTGGGATTCTGTCATCATGTGTGATAAGGGACTTCTGCTTCGGTCGATCGAGTCGAGTACATGTCTTTTTCGAACAGAATCGTCTCATACATGTATATCTTTGTCAAAGCCACATGCAGATTACACATTTTGTATGTAAAGTTGCGTAAGATTTTGAAGCTTCTGGAAGCATTATTGCCAAAAACGTTTTTGTGTCATCTCCAGTCCAGCTTCCATAATGGGAGAAGTTTTGTTTTTTCATTCGGGCTTAGATACTCAAGGTGTTCAGATCTCTCTCTCTCTCTCTCCTCTCTCTCTCCTCTCTCGTCCATCGCATAGCACATTTGATATTAAAGTAACGTAACGATTTCGTACTTATTGAATGGTCACCCGTAACTCGAGAATTTCATATTTGATATTTCTTAGAGTTTATTTAGTGTTGTTTAGTGATTTTTTGTGGAATCTGACAACATTGTTGTTGTAAACAGCGCCTGGTTTTGTGAAAGTGGTGAAACAAGCTGCAGCAAGAAAGAAAGAAATTGGTATACCAAAAAGGTAAAGTGTGAATATATTTTTATTGTTGCAACTTATGGGTAGGCTCCACTTTGGAGGGGTCCCGATTTGTAAAAAATCGTAAAAAATATTTGCCAAAAATACACTAATCAAGACAGGCTAATGAAATTATCAGGCATTATTAGCACTATAATAACGCATATTCTCTGTGAGTTTTATCATCCTACAGGGAAAATTAATGATTTTATTAAAAAAATGTGAAAAAATGCAAAAATTCCGGGCCCTCGTACTGAAGGTTCTTTGGTGATTGGTGAGAAACTACAGTCTTGAATAGAAATTCGGTGTGAGAGAATGTTGGTATATCCACCTGGAACATGCACAAAAAAAAATTATCAAAATAGAACAGTAATAAGCCACGTACCATCAAAAAAAAAGAGCAACAACTTCAGGTAAGTTTTCAGCGAAAGCCCGGCGAAATCGCAGGCTATACCTAGGTAAGAAATATTCAGGAAAAATTCAAATCTCGATTTAGGGACAAAACCTTTTGAGAGTTTGTAGTTATTATGTCAACTTGATAGCCTAAAAACATCTAAAAATTATATTCTTTAGGACAATCAAAGAAAACCCACTCCAAAAAAAAAAAACAAAAAAAAAAAAAAAAAAAAAAAAAAAAAAGGGGGTGGGTGGGTTTTTTGGTTTTTTTTCTTTGATTGTCCTAAATAATATAAAGTTTTTAGATGTTTTAGGCTATCAAGGAAGTGACATATTACCTACAAACTCTCAAAAGGTTTTGTCCCTAAATCGAGATTTGAATTTTTCCTGAATATTTCTTCTAGGTATAGCCTGCGATTTCGCCGGGGCTTTCGCTGAACTTACCTGAATTGTTGCTCTTTTTTTTGATGGTACGTGCTTATTTACTGTTCTATTTTGATAATTTTTTTTGTGCATGTTCCAGGTGGATATACCAACATTCTCTCACACCGAATTTCTATTCAAGACTGTAGTTTCTCACCATCACCAAATAACCTTCAGTACGAGGGGGGCCCGGAATTTTTGCATTTTTTCACATTTTTTTTTAATAAAATCATTAATTTTCCCTTAGGATGATAAAACTCACAGAGAATATGCGTTATTATAGTGCTAATAATGCCTGATAATTTCATTAGCCTGTCTTGATTAGTGTAGTGGTAAATATTTTTTACGATCGGCACCCCCCAAAGTGGAGCCTACCCTTATAACTGATAGGAACAGTGGTTAGGTAACAACTAATAACTGAACGGAACAGTGGTTTGGTGAAACCTAAGTAACTGATGGTTACAGTGGTTTGAGAGAAACTATTTACGTTTTTTACACATTGCAATTTTTGTGTTTTGTTTGTTTCATTTTTGTGCATTTGGTCATTTTCTTATTGAAGTGTGCCTTTTTATTTTATATTCTGTGTGATTAGTACTTTTTGCAAATTTTAATATTGTCCACATTTTCCTGTATTTTCATTTGCATTCACAATTTAATTGACTTAGTTATTTTCATTGCTTATTCATTGTACATTTAATTAAATTTAACACTTGTGAATTAATTTGCATTTACTTAGAATTCTTTTCAAGTTTTATTATTGTTTAGCACTTGTGAATTAATTTCCAAATTTCAATTATTGCCTAACACTTTTGAATTTTGATTGAATTAATTTTCTTGAATTTTGTGACCAATTAATTTTGATTTAATTTTACTTAATTAATTCAAGAATTAATTAAACTTACTTTGTTTTCAAGTAACGGTAATTTTTCCATGATTGGTTGAATTTCAACTTATAAATTTTGAGTTTAATAATAGATTTTTGTATTTAAAATTTTTATAAGTGTTTTCATTTCTAACCAGTATATTTGCATTTGATTATGTTGATGTTAGGTAGAAACGTAGAGTGGTAATTGATCTGCTTACTTTCAATTTACTTGAAGTAACTTAGAACCAGGGAAGTACTTAGACTTCTGATATCAGGGAAATACTTAGACTTTTAAAGTTGTTGTGGAGTGATGCCCTTTGATTAATTTAATTACCTACAAGATTACCTCAACCACTGTTTTGATGAACTTAGTCCTGATTTTCTGCAATACTTGTAAGTTGTTAAGGGATCACTGTTGCCTTTAGAGTATTCAGTCGTTTAGTACCTGTGATGAGGGTTCAGGTGTCTGGCTTTTGTGAAGTATCAGTTAATGAATGGTAAGTTGTGTAACCAGATACTTGGCACTTCGTCATAATATACATATATCATATATATATATATATATATATATATCTATATATATATATATATATAAGCGAATACCACGGGAAATGATAGACAGGAATCCAAGCGCTTTCGTCTTTATTTCAGACATCGTCAAGGAGCTACTCAGTAGCTCCTTGACGATGTCTGAATAAAGACGAAAGCGCTTGGATTCCTGTCTATCATTTCCCGTGGTATTCGCTTATTTATGAAGTCACGTGCATCTACTGTGATTTTTAAGCATATATATATATATATATATATATATATATATATATTGTGACGAAGTGCCAAGTATCTGGTTACAACACTTACCATTCATTAACTGAAGATTCTGAGGAAACTTTTCAAGAAACTACAAGAAGCAGGATTAACAGTCAACCTAGAGAAGAGTGAGTTTGGAAAGGCAACTGTGCAGTATCTTGGGTTTTGAAGTTGGGAAAGGCCTGCCTCTTGCTCCAGTAAATGCTAATGTAGAAGGTATCCGTAAGGCTACCCCACCTACTACCAGGAAACAGCTACAGAGATTTTTAGGCATGGCTGGATTCTATCGTCGTTTCTGCCCAAATTTCTCAGCCGTAGTAGCTCCCTTGACAGACTTAATTAGTCCCAAAGCCAAGAATGTTTGGACTCCAGAGTGTCAAGAATCCTTTGAGAAGGTAAAAGCCATTTTAACTTCAAGACCAGTACTTCAAGCTCCAGACTTCGACAAGAAATTTGTAATACAAGTTGATGCGTCAGACTGTGGCATTGGAGCTGTTTCTCTTCAAGAAGATGAAAATAATATCTACCATCCTGTGTGCTTCATGTCTACAAAATTGAAAAACCATCAAAGTATACTCGATAATCGAGAAGGAAACTTTAGCCTTATCACAGCATTGAAAAATTTTAAGTATATGTGAATAGACTTAGGAATGAAGAAATTTTTTGCTGTCTGATCACAATCCACTGTCATTTATCCAAAGAATGAAAAACCATAATCAAAGACTGACCAGGTGGTCTTTGTGCTTGCAACAGTATAACTTAAGAGTGCAGCACATTAGTGGCAAAAACAATGTAGTTGCTGATTATTTATCTCATTGCGAATCGTTTGATTCAACACCGTGATAAAAAAATCTTCTGGGGGAGGTATATTATAAATTGCTAATTTCAAAATGCATATATCCCCTCTTAGACTGTATGAAATGTTATGTAGAATTTTGCAACACTTTTTTTTCAGATTCCTAGATAGCTTGAGATAGGAATGTTTTAAATGTGTGTTCAGATTTGCATAACATATTATAAAAGAATATATATATATATATATATATATATATATATATATATATATATATATATATATATATCTACTATATATATCTAATAACATAGAATGTAGAAAGACAGAGAATATCTTTGTCCGTTCAAAGCTAGAGTTATTTTTCCTAATCTGTCAAACACGTTTGATAAGCGAGCTCGAGCCTTCATTGTGTTTTGGATTCTGTCATCAGTGTGATAAGGGACTTCTGCTTCGGTCGATCGAGTCGAGTACATGTCTTTTCGAACAGAAATCGTCTCATACATGTATATCTTTTGTCAAAGCCACATGCAGATTACACTTTTGTATGTAAAGTTGCGTAAGATTTTGAAGCTTTCTGGAAGCATTATTGCCAAAACGTTTTGTGTCATCTCCAGTCCAGCTTTCCATAAGGGAGAAGTTTTTCATTGTCGGGCTTTAGATACTCAAGGTGTTTGCAAGATCTCTCTCTCTCTCGTCCTCTCTTCTCTCTCCCTCCTCCTCGCATCGCACATTTGATATTAAAGTAACGTAACGATTTCGTACTTATTGAATGGTCACCCGTAACTCGAGAATTTCATATTTGATATTTCTTAGAGTTTATTTAGTGTTGTTTAGTGATTTTTTGTGGAATCTGAACAACATTGTTGTTGTAACAGCGCCTGGTTTTTGTGAAAGTGTGAAACAAGCTGCAGCAAGAAAGAAAGAAATTGGTATACCAAAAAGGTAAAGTGTGATATATTTTTTATTAGTTGCAACTTATGGGTAGGCTCCACTTTGGAGGGGTCCCGATTGTAAAAAATCGTAAAAAATATTTGCCAAAAATACACTAATCAAGACAGGCTATGAAATTATCAGGCATTATTAGCACTATAATAACGCATATTCTCTGTGAGTTTTATCATCCTACAGGGAAAATTAATGATTTTATTAAAAAAAAATGTGAAAAAATGCAAAAATTCCGGGCCCCTCGTACTGAAGGTTATTTGGTGATTGGTGAGAACTACAGTCTTGAATAGAAATTCGGTGTGAGAGAATGTTGGTATATCCACCTGGAACATGCACAAAAAAATTATCAAAATAGAACAGTAAATAAGCACGTACCATCAAAAAAAAGAGCAACAACTTCAGGTAAGTTCAGCGAAAGCCCCGGCGAAATCGCAGGCTATACCTAGGAAGAAATATTCAGGAAAAATTCAAATCTCGATTTAGGGACAAAACCTTTGAGAGTTTGTAGTTATTATGTCACTTGATAGCCTAAAACATCTAAAATTATATTATTTAGGACAATCCAAAAGAAAAATCCCAACCTCCAAAAAAAAAAAAAAAAAAAAAAAAAAAAAAAAAAAAAAAAAAAGGTCAAAAACGGGTGGGTGGTTTGGTTTTTTTCTTTGTGATTGTCCTAAATAATATAATTTTTTAGATTTTTAGTTTTTTAGGCTAGGGTCAAGTGACATATTACCTACAAACTCTCAAAAGGTTTTGTCCCTAAATCGAGATTTGAATTTTTCCTGAATATTTTCTTCCTAGGTATAGCCTGCGATTTCGCCGGGGCTTTCGCTGAAACTTACCTGAAGTTGTTGCTCTTTTTTTTGATGGTACGTGCTTATTTACTGTTCTATTTTGATAATTTTTTTTGTGCATGTTCCAGGTGGATATACCAACATTCTCTCACACCGAATTTCTATTCAAGACTGTAGTTTCTCACCAATCACCAAATAACCTTCAGTACGAGGGGCCCGGAATTTTTTTGTGCATTTTTTCACATTTTTTTTAATAAAATCATTAATTTTCCCTGTAGGATGATAAAACTCACAGAGAATATGCGTTATTATAGTGCTAATAATGCCTGATAATTTCATTAGCCTGTCTTGATTAGTGTATTTTTGGCAAATATTTTTTACGATCGGCACCCCCCAAAGTGGAGCCTACCCTTATAACTGATAGGAAACAGTGGTTTAGGTAACAACTAATAACTGAACGGAACAGTGGTTTGGTGAAACCTAAGTAACTGATGGTTACAGTGGTTTGAGAGAAACTATTTACGTTTTTACACATTGCAAATTTTTGTGTTTTGTGTTTGTTTCATTTTTGTGCATTTGGTCATTTTCTTATTGAAGTGTGCCTTTTATTTTATATTCTGTGTGATTAGTACTTTTTGCAAATTTTAATATTGTCCACATTTTCCTGTATTTTCATTTGCATTCACAATTTAATTGACTTAGTTATTTTCATTGCTTATTCATTGTACATTTAATTAAATTTAACACTTGTGAATTAATTTGCATTTACTTAGAATTCTTTTCAAGTTTTATTATTGTTTAGCACTTGTGAATTAATTTCCAAATTTCAATTATTGCCTAACACTTTTGAATTTTGATTGAATTAATTTTCTTGAATTTTGTGACCAATTAATTTTGATTTAATTTTACTTAATTAATTCAAGAATTAATTAAACTTTACTTTGTTTTCAAGTAACGGTAATTTTCCATGATATTGTGAATTTCACTTATAAATTTTGAGTTTAATAATAGATTTTTGTATTTAAAATTTTTATAAGTGTTTTCATTTCTAACCAGTATATTTGCATTTGATTATGTTGATGTTAGGTAGAAACGTAGAGTGGTAATTGATCTGCTTACTTTCAATTTACTTGAAGTAACTTAGAACCAGGGAAGTACTTAGACTTCTGATATCAGGGAAATACTTAGACTTTTAAAGTTGTTGATGGAGTGATGCCCTTTGATTAATTTAATTACCTACAAGATTACCTCACACCTGTTTTGATGAACTTAGTCTGATTTTCTGCAATACTTGTAAGTTGTTAAGGGATCACTGTTGCCTTTAGAGTATTCAGTCGTTTAGTACCTGTGATGAGGGTTCAGGTGTCTGGCTTTTGTGAAGTATCAGTTAATGAATGGTAAGTGTTGTAACCAGATACTTGGCACTTCGTCATAATTATATATAATATATTTTTATATATATATATATTATATATATATATTATATTATATATATATATAGTATATATGTTACTATATTAAGCGAATACCACGGAAATGATAGACAGGAATCCAAGCGCTTTCGTCTTTATTCAGACATCGTCAAGGAGCTACTCAGTAGCTCCTTGACGATGTCTGAATAAAGACGAAAGCGCTTGGATTCCTGTCTATCATTTCCCGTGGTATTCGCTTATTTATGAAGTCACGTGCATCTACTGTGATTTTTTAAGCATATATATATATATATATATATATATATATATTGTGACGAAGTGCCAAGTATCTGGTTACAACACTTACCATTCATTAACTGAAGATTCTGAGGAAACTTTTCAAGAAACTACAAGAAGCAGGATTAACAGTCAACCTAGAGAAGAGTGAGTTTGGAAAGGCAACTGTGCAGTATCTTGGGTTTTGAAGTTGGGAAGGCCTTCTTGCTCCAGTAAATGCTAATGTAGAAGGTATCCGTAAGTCTATAACCCCACCTACTACCAGGAAACAGCTACAGAGATTTTTAGGCATGGCTGGATTCCTATCGTCGTTTCTGCCCAAATTTCTCAGCCGTAGTAGCTCCCTTGACAGACTTAATTAGTCCCAAAGCCAAGAATGTTTGGACTCCAGAGTGTCAAGAATCCTTTGAGAAGGTAAAAGCCATTTTAACTTCAAGACCAGTACTTCAAGCTCCAGACTTCGACAAGAAATTTGTAATACAAGTTGATGCGTCAGACTGTGGCATTGGAGCTGTTCTACTTCAAGAAGATGAAAATAATATCTACCATCCTGTGCTGCTTCATGTCTACAAAATTGAAAAACCATCAAAAAAGTATACTCGATAATCGAGAAGGAAACTTTAGCCTTAATTCACAGCATTGAAAAAATTTTAAGTATATGTGAATAGACTTAGGAATGAAGAAATTTTTTGCTGTCTGATCACAATCCCACTGTCATTTATCCAAAGAATTGAAAAACCATAATCAAGACTGACCAGGTGGTCTTTGTGCTTGCAACAGTATAACTTAAGAGTGCAGCACATTAGTGGCAAAAACAATGTAGTTGCTGATTATTTATCTCATTGCGAATCGTTTGATTCAACACCGTGATAAAAAAATCTTCTGGGGGAGGTATATTATAAAATTGCTAATTTCAAAATGCATATATCCCCTCTAGACTGTATGAAATGTTATGTAAATTTTGGCAACATTTTTTTCAGATTCCTAGATAGCTTGGAGATAGGATGTTTTAAAATGTGTGTTCAGATTTTGCATAACATATTATAAAAAGAATATATATATATATATATATGTATATATATATATATATATATATATATATATATATATATATATATATAACATAGAATGTAGAAGACAGAGAATATCTTTGTCCGTTCAAAGCTAGAGTTATTTTTCCTAATCTGTCAACACGTTTGATAAGCGAGCTCGAGCCTTCATTGTGTTTTGGGATTCTGTCATCATGTGTGATAAGGGACTTCTGCTTCGGTCGATCGAGTCGAGTACATGTCTTTTTCGAACAGAATCGTCTCATACATGTATATCTTTGTCAAAGCCACATGCAGATTACACATTTTGTATGTAAAGTTGCGTAAGATTTTGAAGCTTCTGGAAGCATTATTGCCAAAAACGTTTTGTGTCATCTCCAGTCCAGCTTCCATAAGGGAGAAGTTTTTCATTCGGGCTTAGATACTCAAGGTGTTCAGATCTCTCTCTCTCTCTCTCTCTCTCTCTCTCTCCATCGCATAGCACATTTGATATTAAAGTAACGTAACGATTTCGTACTTATTGAATGGTCACCCGTAACTCGAGAATTTCATATTTGATATTTCTTAGAGTTTATTTAGTGTTGTTTAGTGATTTTTTGTGGAATCTGAACAAACATTGTTGTTGTAACAGCGCCTGGTTTTGTGTAAGTGTGAAACAAGCTGCAGCAAGAAAGAAAGAAATTGGTATACCAAAAAGGTAAAGTGTGATATATTTTTATTAGTTGCAACTTATAACTGATAGGAACAGTGGTTAGGTAACAACTAATAACTGAACGGAACAGTGGTTTGGTGAAACCTAAGTAACTGATGGTTACAGTGGTTTGAGAGAAACTATTTACGTTTTTACACATTGCAAATTTTTGTGTTTTGTGTTTGTTTCATTTTTGTGCATTTGGTCATTTTCTTATTGAAGTGTGCCTTTTTATTTTATATTCTGTGTGATTAGTACTTTTTGCAAATTTTAATATTGTCCACATTTTCCTGTATTTTCATTTGCATTCACAATTTAATTTGACTTAGTTTATTTTTTCATTGCTTATTCATTGTACATTTATTAAATTTAACACTTGTGAATTAATTTGTCATTTACTTAGAATTCTTTTCAAGTTTTATTATTGTTTAGCACTTGTGAAATTAATTTCCAAATTTTCAATTATTGCCTAACACTTTTGAATTTTGATTGAATTAATTTTCTTGAATTTTGTGACCAATTAATTTTGATTTAATTTTACTTAATTAATTCAAGAATTAATTAAACTTTACTTTGTTTTCAAGTAACGGTAATTTTCCATGATATTGTGAATTTCACTTATAAATTTTGAGTTTAATAATAGATTTTTTGTATTCAAATTTTTTTTTTATAAGTGTTTTCATTTCTAACCAGTATATTTGCATTTGATTATGTTGATGTTAGGTAGAAACGTAGAGTGGTAATTGATCTGCTTACTTTCAATTTACTTGAAGTAACTTAGAACCAGGGAAGTACTTAGACTTCTGATATCAGGGAAATACTTAGACTTTTAAAGTTGTTGATGGAGTGATGCCCTTTGATTAATTTAATTACCTACAAGATTACCTCACACCTGTTTTGATGAACTTAGTCTGATTTTCTGCAATACTGGTAAGTTGTTAAGGGATCACTGTTGCCTTTAGAGTATTCAGTCGTTTAGTACCTGTGATGAGGGTTCAGGTGCCTGGCTTTTGTGAAGTATCAGTTAATGAATGGTAAGTGTTGTAACCAGATACTTGGCACTTCGTCACAATATATATATATATATATATATATATATATATATATATATATATATATATATATATATATATATAGTGTGTGTGTGTGTGTGCGTATTATATGTACTACCTATATGTATATATGTGTTAGTCATATAATATAATTGTATTTATGAACACGGGAAGATATACAACTATTTCTATTGAACATGTCTAAATATAAACGAATATGCCAGTACAATCTGTGTATGTATTTCAGCAGCGCCATTTTATAACACTAGCCAATCATTAGTCCTGAAAATGGCGAGATAGTAGAAGAAATTGAAACGAATATCCCAAATAGGCTAGGTACCCTTAAATATAGATGTCGTTTTCTGTGAGTAAGACTCAAATTTGAAGAGAAACTAAGCCGTTTGCCGACAAGTACTAGATTTCATAAGTTTCGTGTTTGATTTACAAAGTTTCAATTCATATTTTTTTCAAAATCGGCAAAATCATTTAAATAACATATTAACCCAGGGATTGGTTTAAGCGATATAACTAAAATGACAGAGTGGCCCTGAAGAATGCAGCATTCAGATTACTTTTCTATATGTCCATGGATCGCTCCTAGCCTACAATCCACCAGTGCACCCATCTGTAAATGGATGTCAGCATCTCTAAGGTTCATAGTAAAAAGTGGCAGGACTAGTTAGTACTAATTTCACATCAGATACTTGCTGAAAACAGCTAGCTCTATATATATAATATATATATATATATATATATATATATATATATATATATATATACATATTTTTATTTTACGTATGAGCCTGGCCTTGAGGACCCAAATACGTAAAGGGAAATTTTTTAGGGAAAAATATAGAATAACTTACCTTAACAAAGGATTGATTGAAATATGTTACTTTTTAATAAGGTCGCCATTGAAAACCAGTTGATTAATTTACAGTATACATTTATTTACACGAGGCCGTTGAATGGCCTGGAGAAAGAGTAAATGCAGCTTGTCCGCACGGGGACCACTCATCTCTCACAAGGGGAGAGCTGGCTAAAATCAGGTTTACGTAAAGGCTGGTTTCCAAATTAACTCAAGTTATCTTGCGTTAATGCAGCACTTGCGGGGAACGAGACTTGGACACGTGACTCAGCAAATCTGGAAAAATTCCCAGATTAGACACAAAATGAAAGGAAGACTTCTTGCACAAGTTACGGTTATTCAGTTTTATCTAACACACTGGGGAAAAGGAATTCTAGTGTTTAACTGAGGTATGCAATGAAGACTTAAGCTTTAACAAGTCACAAGGGGAAGCACATGGCCCGATGAGGACAAAGGGCTTTTGATGTAAAAGTGATACAAGGGAAATTTGAAAATGAAATCAGCAAGAGTCGTCTTGGAGAAAAAGAGCTGGTTGGAGTTTTTTGCACTTTCTAGACGTACCTTAAATCCTAGAGGCTTGAACATGTGTCGTGCTATCTGAAGATGGTCCCACCAGCGTTTGGACAAAGGGCTGACTTCCCATCAGAGGAGAGAGTAGGAATGTCTGCCTTGCTGTAGGTCTAGCTTCGACTGGGAAGGAAGTTGGGTGTCTTGGAAACGCGTGGATTTCACACACAGCCTCCGGCATTGCCTGGAAATTACGAAAACAACAACCAGCAAATTTGGAAGGGAAAAGGTGTTATGGTAGGAATCCCTAAAGCCCATATCGAGGCCTAGCTAATCCCGTGACTTGCCTGTCTTACCCTAAGATTCAGCCTAACCGGAAATTCCTTTTCCCCCGTTCTACCTCATGTTCCTTTCCCAAAATCAGCTGATTTAGGAGAAAACATGGCTGCTCTTTTAGACTAACTAAAATGGATAAATTCTGTGTAGACGAGAGGGGCAATAAACGTAATAATATATATGTGTATGTATAGTATTATTACGTTTATATAATACACATATATATATATATATATATATATATATATATATATAATATAGATATAATCATATATATATATGTGTGTGTATATATATATATATATATATATATATATATATATATATATATATATATATATATATATATATATATATATATGGATAATATATATATATATATATGGGATACCAATCCACAATGAAGTAGAATCCTTCTGTAGTTTAAAATATATATTTTTCTTGTACAGGATTAAAGCTTTCGACCATCAGCTGTGGTCTTGTTCACTAAAAAAAAAAAAACAAGACCACAGCTGATGGTCGAAAGCTTTAATCCTGTACATGAAATATATATTTTAAACTACAGAAGGATTCTACTTCATTGTGGATTGTATCCCCATTTACTTAGAGGTACGACATAGTACCTGGCTTCTGCATATATATATATATATATATATATATATATATATATATATATATATATATGTATATAAATATATATATATATTAGGGCTTGTGCCTTGTATGATAAGGCGCCCTATGAGGTAATGTTAGACTTGCGATAATCATACGCTAAGTCGGTTGGTATTGCACTTCCATATTCGTGGGAGTGTCTTGGGGTTTGTAGATCACTTACGAAGTCGGTATTATCTTGTTGGTTTTATTACGACGATTGTTTAAACTCATAATTGGTTCGTGAGGAGTTTCTTGTAGAAAACACGAAGTAATAAAAATATATAATTTCTTCTGAAGTTTTACATGCTGAAGATCAGATATGATTGTACAAGTCTTCTAATAACGATAGCTTGATCGCTTCTGCCAATGATGATGGCTAATCCTATTCCTCTACATGATAAAGCTTAGGTAAAGAGGTACAGGTCTTCTAATAACGATAGCTTGATCGCTTCTGCCAATGATGATGGCTAACTCTGTTCTGCTTGTCTACCATCTCTGTTACAAGTTATGAAGGAACAGACAGTAGTTCGAACATATGAACATACATACAAATGACATAGTTTCATACGAACACACAATCAAAATGAGACACGCTACAGATCACGTAGCCGTTTGAATTATAGGTCGGGTAGTTGTCTCAAGCAGGGAGCTTGGACTGTTTCAAAACAAATGAATGACCACAGATGACGGCATGTCAACTTAGCCTACATACTTATTGTATACGTCATCTTTTGCGTCTCTAGTCTGATCACATTCCTGCAAGCAATCTGGTTGACCTCTTTAGTTTTAGACTTTTATATATATGGACTAACATTCCATATTTTTATTATGTAAACACTTACATCAGCTCGGTCAGCTACCAAAACCAACTACTGAATATTACTCAAACTTGACTTGCACTTGACTTATAGGAGTGTGATACAGACACTATGTGAATATAGTAAATAAAAAGAAATAAAAATTCATGGTGTACATGAATTGATTCAAGTAATAAAATATAAAACAATGATATTGGTAAATAATAGTGATCACGTGATATATAATGATACAGTTTTTTCACTTCATCTCATTAAGATACATATGCTACAGAAAATACTAATGTACTCTGATAATTGCATAGAATGAAGATTAACATGATAAAAATCATATTTTAACTGATAAAAAATTTCATATATGAATTGATAAAATTATTAATGTTTATGCTGATTGATTCGTGGATTTTTATGCTAACCGGTATATATCTGATTCATTAATCCATATACTAACTCATATATAACCGCAGATATTGGTAAGATAAATGGTAACAGATTGATTATAGGCTACCTGATTTGTTTATACATTGGTATATGGAATCATATAATTATGATTAATATATGTGCACTCTAAATAGATTCCTATTGCGTACACGCAAAGATATATTTCGATTCCGTTATTTATGATCATTTATATATAGATTCCTAGTGCGTACACGCAAAAATATATTTCGATTCTGTTATCTATGATCATTTATATAAGAGATTCCTATTGCGTACAAGCAAAGATATATTTCAACTCTGTTATTTATGATCAATTATATATAGGATACATGATACTTTATATATATAGGATACATGACCGAGGTTATACTACTTCACTTTTAACTAGCGTTCGAACAACTTTTCGTCCATTACACAGTTCCAGACAACCACCTATAGCCCAATGAAACGGCCTATTTCACAGGGTTAAAACAAGGGGAAATTTGCCTGGTGGGGGGTCCAACGTTCTATTTTGCGCTCATACTTATTCTCTGCATCCTAAGCAACACACGATTACGTTCGCGATGAATAAAAAAAACATCCCCAGCACGAGTCCTTCGCCAGCAAAGTAGAGTTGAATATCCTTCGGGTCGTAATTTGTCGGAAGTATGTCCCTTTTTGTAGTCGATTTCCGACAGTAGCCGGAGCGTTCCGCATTAAAACGAGATTAACGACGAGATACGGTGTCGGTCGAAGAAGTCCATGATGGTGCTTATTCCTTTCACATTGTAGGCGGTTGTTGTTTACTCGACTGCCGTCGTCCGCAGCGACGAACGATTTTTTTCGAAGTTTGCGATGTGAAACTCTCGTACTGCAGGATACTGTAACAGGTTCCATTAATCAGCCTGCAAGTGAAATTATACTTGTCACAAGGGCAAAGTAAAATTCAGACGACATCCAAATACAGGGGAGGGGAGAGAGCCATTTAGACCAGACTTAAACCCAACATGAATTCGCTGATATTTTGGAATTCAAAGTCAGCTGTACAAACTTTTTTATCATGGCATTAACCAATGAGTGAACCTATCCAGGTCTATGAGGACTGTAAAAATATCCATAATTATAAAAATAATAGATATCATTACGAATCTCAAAGAAAATTCGATATTACTGTAGTAAGTTACTAGACAAAGAAGTGGAAAACGGAGCTATTGTAAGATTGTCAGGCAACATAAGAGTCAAAAGAGAAGATAATCATGATTCTGTATTTCTCTATGCTAACTGAAATTAAGTTGTGATAAAATCTGATCCTATGTGCCCTAACAAAAGTTTCATATTCAATTTTTCTCGCGCGCATCCTCTGAGGTTAATTTTAAAAACTTTATTAATAGGTAGGAGATGCAACGAAAAAACCCACTATGTAACTAATTTCTTAATAAACTTTGGGTTTCAAGAAAATGTGACATTTTCCCATGAATGTTTTACTTGAATTGTAAATAGGCTAATGTTGCAAGTAAATATTTCATATATATATCTTGATACTTCTAAATGTCTATGAGGTTCAGAAAAATTAATTCATTTTGTTGTTATAGAAATTCTATTTGCTTATTTTTGTTATTAATTTTAAAATGATTGCAACTCCTTAGCTAAAGTTGCATTGCGCTACGGATAGACATGTCTGCCTTGCCCATGAGAAGTTCGGGCTAGGCATTCCTTTCTCCAGTCAATCTGCTTTTGCAAGCGCGAGATGAAGCCTGTGTAAGCAGATTATTGAGGTTAAAAGGAACAAACAATACTGATCGGCAATGGATGACGTCGTCACTTGGCAGGAGATTGCTCTCAGCCAGCTAAGAGTTACGTACTTGCTGTAATAAATACGACTTTAGGATAAATTCATTATCTTTTAATACTCGACCCGCACACGAAAAGAATGTCTGAAAAAAAAAAACAGTACCAAAATTGAACAATATATTATTTCATGTTGGAAATCTGCATAATTGTAAATTATGTTAAATTAAATATTCCTTATTCAAACTATATGAAAAAAAGGTTTCCATACAAATTCTATATATTTTTAATTAGCCCTGTATAAGATTCATATAGGATTATTTCTAGATACATTTTCACTTCTAGACTTCCTGACTTTAAAATCTCTTTTATTTATTTTATTTATTTATTTATTTATTATTATTATTATTTTTTTTTTTTTTCATTGACTACGAATATAAATCACCGGGACAGACAATATGTAAGTAGGTTTTGGATATGTTTTTGAACTTTTAGCTTATTTGTCATTACTAAAGCGTTAAGTTAGAGTTCAAATCTTTACGCATATATATTTGGATATTTAATTAATCTATGGTTACGTTTTTGCTTATTGATTTTATCGTGATTCCTTTTTTATTATAATTTGTAACCCTTCCGACTTCTTACGGAGTGTATTATATGACTCCACTTTTTGTATCCATATATTATTTTTTTATTTTTTTATTATTTATTTATATATATATATATATTTGATAAATTAATGGTTGGCTTGAATATGTGGAAAAGTGTTCTAGCGGCGTACCGTATAAGGCTACTTGCGGCATCAATTCTATAGATACAAGATATAAATGATAAAGGTATTTAAAACCGCGAGAACCGCTATAATCCAGTTCGGATCCAATATCACGAGTTGTAACTCGTAAGGACATTGACACTTCCTATTTAATTATCAGTTATTCTACCAAACCCGATTGACTCTGGGTGATAAAATATATTATTTGGTTTTCTTAATGGAAAGGAATTCAACACAAGTGTAAGGAAGATTATTATTGATTTACACCACCCGAGTCACAGATTATTAGTGTTGAATTCCATATTTACTGATTAGCACTCATAAATATTCGTAACGCACTCAATTGCTGTGTTTGTTTTTTAGTGCTATTAATTCTATATAACGTGTCAAGGAACTATTAACACTAAGAAGTGTTTATTCCCTCTGTCAGACCTCGTAATTCTGTTAATAATTCTACGTATATTCTTTCAAGGATTGATTTGGCACAGGATAGGCCCTTAAACTGACAGGTGTCTTAGTGTATCCCTTGTTTTCATGACACGTGTTACAATTAGTTATGTGCTTTTTATATCTGTAAGCATTGTAGGCCAGTAAAACAGTGATTTGGCTTTCTGTGACATAGTAGGGAACCCTGGATGACGGGAATGCAACCAGTTTAGGACGATTGGTATGAAAGAGATTATTACTACTACCTGGTCGTTAGTCACCTGCTGTGTTCTTCGGGTTTTTCCTCGTCACGGACCTACATATAATACTACATTTGATTACATAATTCTGATACACTACTTTAAATATACTTTGCTTTAGGGGTTTTTCTGCTCGAAGTGTTTATTGTTTTTGCCTAGCCACTGACCCTGTTTCCGTTTCGAAGTGTTTATTGTTTTGCTTATCGCTGTTGACACTTGCTTTGTTCAGTTTGTAACAGTTCTGCGCTCCGACCCAGATATTCAATGCTCGCGATCTCTTGGGTTAAGGAATTTTCTTGTTTAGATACGGTTTTAACAATAGGCACGGATGTTTCTATATCTTTTAGTCCAATTAATGGTTCTTTGCTGTATGGTGCGGGATTGCGGGATAATGCGTCAGCTATGATAATTGCTTTCCCAGGTAGATATCTTATCTTGGCTCCAAGACCTGAATGATCATTTGTCACCGAGTTCCTTTTGGACTGTGATTAAAGCCTTTGAAAACTCGGTAAAGGACTCATGTTCAGTAAGGACTTTATCAGGATAGCCATAGATTATGAACTTAAGATGTACTAGTGAGTTAAAGATACCTAGCCCTTCCTTGCCTATTACTGTATATTTACTTTCAGAGGGCTTTAGTTTACGTGAATAAAAAGCTATAGGAAAGAACTGTATCAGCATTACTGAAGTAGTATCCCTCTTACCCTTGGTCTGAGGCGTCTATTGCAATAAAAAAAAAAATCACCTTATTTAAATCAGGGATTTTTAAGTTAGGTAAGCTGCATTATTCCGCTTTTAAGATATCGAACGCCTGTTGATGCTTTTTAGACCATAATCAATCTACGCTCTTCTTCGTAAGATCTTTGTTTAAAGGAGCTGTCATGATTGAAGATTACATATTTGCATACGATTGTAATACCCACTACAGCGCAAAAGTGCTGTATCCCCCTTTTTCGTTAATAGGTACCGGAAAGTTATGAATAGCCGACACCTTACCATGGACTACTTTAAGACCTTGACTAGACACATAAAACCTAAATAAACATGTTCGGTTTTTACAAAAAAACTCACATTTAGATATTTTACTCTGAGATTATTTGTCTTTGTCTCTGTAGCACTAGCTCTAGTTTATGTGAATGTACTTCTAAGGTATTAGAAAAGATTACAAGATCAACCATATAAGCATGTAGGGTATCCCTTAAAAGTCTCCAAACACTATATTATAATTGGGGCGCAACGTAAGCCGGAGGCATACGTAAAAATTGATAATGTCCCCTGAGGTGTGCTGAAACGGTATATGAGGTTACAATCACTTAGGTAATGGTATCAGGTAAAAGCCTTTTAAGTAAGTCCAAGTTGGTGAAAAAAAAAAAATTTATTCTAACCTAACAGAGATAAGATGTCGTCGGTACATCGCACTGGAAACTATCGGGAGTCGTTTCCTTGTTTAAGCGACAGAAATCTACGCAGATACGCCAAGTCCGATCTTTTATGGCATGATGTTTGAGGGAAAAATTATATGGGCTTATTTGATTTCCTAATGACTCTATTACTAACATTTTTCAACTGCGTCATTTATCTCTATTTTGAAATTTCATTGAGAATCTATACGAAGGTAAGTAAATAGCTTTGTTTCCTTAGACCGTGTTTTTTTTGTGTTAAATTACATCCGTGTTTTTGTTACAAGAGAATCACCGCTAGTGGAGAAACATTCCTGGTATTTCAGATAAAAGATAAAAAAAAGTTTCTGCTGAATCACCTCTGCTTGAATGACTTTACGGATATTACTTTAGATAGAGTATAAGGGAGATTCATCTACGACTGATTGGGCGTGATTAAAAATTAGCAACAATAAAAAATGCGATATTTATAACTTCCGTATCCACGATATGTATACTTTTAGGGCTTTGTTCGCGGAAATCGTTATATTTCAGAATGTCGGGAAGGATTAAAATTTCATTTCCCAGCAAAGTCTTTTTACACGCACTAAGACATTCGAGGGTGCATGCTTCTCGAGATTTTGCGTGCAAACTACGACTGCGGTTGTGGGAGGAATTCTGTTGGGTCATTTGAACGAATGTTACGATTTTATGAGAAACAAATGTATAGTTGTCCTTTAATATAAGTTATTATTTGATTAACTGTCTCATTTTTGTTCAAACGGATTTTATATGTTTGAAGGTTTATAGGATTTCCCTTTGATAAACACGCCTTATTTTGCAGGATGTAAGATAATATTTTGTATACCCCTAGATGAATCTTACAATTACACTAGATACAGATCAATGTGTTTTATAACTATAGAGGTATCTGTAAGCGCTCGCTTATCCGGACTTCTCATTAGGGAAGTTCGAACAACAGACGGTGAGTCCGTAAATACAGGATATTACGTGTACTAAAGGAATAAACAAGATATTCTAATTTTTACGGCGCGTACAGTCGGGCTTTATCCACCACTACTTATAATAACTTACGTATTAAAAAAACGAAAACCTGCTCTGATTACTTTATACGGTCGTGTGTTTCATAGGGAAAAATCCTTTTTAATTCCAAAAAGATATTGGCATGTATGAACCAACTCGCTTTTCCCCACTCTGCTAGAGTCGCTTATTGTGTGGAATTTGCTATGCTTTTGAACACTTCGGCAGTTGTGACTGACCTTGACCGCTTGACTAGGACCACAGTCACCGAGTTTGCTTATTTGATTCTGAACGGGCTACTGTTTCTATTTCTTTTTGTAATAATTAGGATCCTTCTCTTTATTACCATCGGCAACGTATTGTGTGTTTTTAGCATTATGTTGCTGGTTACGTATAAAGCAATGAATGACGAACTATTAGGAACTGAGCGATTACTAATAAGACAAGTTATCATTACTGCATACAATATTAACTGTTTGTACTTCATTCTTTGCTAAAATTGAAATAGTGAGGGATCCTGGTCAGCGCATTTAGCCTGATGAAAGTTTTTTACAGACATGTTATTCCTTGCAATCCAGCCATATTTTAAAAGTTAAGTTGAGTCATTGAGGTTCGATATTTTCTATAACTCAAAAAACTCAAGGCTAAAACTGGCGATCGGGACTTTGCAAAGGAGCATTTATTGTCATGACCCGAAATAGTGTTACCTCTAATTTATATAGATTTGTACGGGTGTTCCACTTGTTTTTGTGTGTTTTCTAATCACTACGGTGCCTAACGACCCTATCCATGCATCTGTATAAATACAGACGTCCACTGCGTAAACGCATATTCACTGTTTAATATGATTTGTTACGTAAGGGATTAATAATCACCCAAAATGATAAAATTAACATAGTATATGATTACGATATTTCAGTAGAACTTCTGGAAACAGACACTCAAAGATAAAAAACTCGCAGTAGCGAAATCTCAATGATGTAGATAATTTCTGTAAAAAAGTAAGATAAGAATATCTCGTAACTTTAGCCACAGGAATAACGAAATTCGACCTGCAAAGGAAACACTCAAAGTTACTCCAAATGAATAAAAAATTGTACTTAGCTTGCTTTTGTGAAGTCACGGTGTTCCGATAACGACACACGGCCTTGGTCCTCCTTCTCTATTTAGCGGATGACCTGGTTTGGCTTCAGTTTCCCCGTGCGCGTTGTTTCGATGATTCGAGCCCTTGAAAGATCCGATGCTGCAGACGCGTTCGGTTTGTTTCTTGGAGTGCCGGAAACGCTCACTAACGATGTTTTCTTGAATGATTCTAATGAGAGACGCAAGCTTGCGTTGTCGTAGGAAAAAGGACACGTCGGTTTTGTTTCTTGAAGTTATTCACTAACGATGATACTAAGTTGCTTGAAGAATCTCTTGCTTTCGTCGTCGTTAAAGAGTTCTTGTTGTTTTCTGAAGTCGCTCACTAAACGATGAAAATAAGTTGCTTGAAGAATCTGCTGCTTTCGTCGTCGTTGAAGAGTTCTTATATGATACTTCATTATTCTGATGTTTCTTCGGAGAAGTTGTAGAGTTCTTCTGGTCCACTGCCACCATATTAGGGCTTATGCCTTGATGATAAGGCGCCCTATGAGGTAATGTTAGACTTGCGATAATCTATACGCTAAGTCGGTTGGTATTGCCTTCTTCCATATTCGTGGGAGTGTCTTGGGGTTTGTAGATCACTTACGAAGTCGGTATTATCTTGTTGGTTATTACGACGATGTGTTAAACTCATGTTGGTTCGGTGATGGAGTTCTTGTAGAAAACCGAAGTATAAAAATATATAATTTCTTCTGAAGTTTTACATGCTGAAGATCAGATATGATTGTACAAGTCTTCTAATAACGATAGCTTGATCGCTTCTGCCAATGATGATGGCTAATCCTATTCCTCTACATGATAAAGCTTAGGTAAAGAGGTACAGGTCTTCTAATAACGATAGCTTGATCGCTTCTGCCAATGATGATGGCTAACTCTGTTCTGCTTGTCTACCATCTCTGTTACAAGTTATGAAGGAACAGACAGTAGTTCGAACATATGAACATACATACAAATGACATAGTTTCATACGAACACACAATCAAAATGAGACACGCTACAGATCACGTAGGCCGTTTGAATTATAGGTCGGGGTAGTTGTCTCAAGCA
>NC_061104.1:29624219-29646719 GCF_015104395.2 Macrobrachium nipponense
ATCATCAAGCATGCGCTCCTCCAAGGAGGACATGAAGATGTTTGCGATTGTCGGGCCCAAATGAGAGCCCATGGCTAGACCGTCTGATTGTTTAAAACGTTTACCATAAAAAACGAATTGCTAATAATAGGATCAGGTTCAGTAAATAACTTATCCAATATGATGTCAATAGTTTCCTCCGCGGGGACATTTGTAAATAGAGATTCCACATCTAAACTGGCCATTAGCAAACCTGAGTCTTGTGATAGAATTTTGTCTTTAAAATGGTACGAGTTATCCAGAGAAAATAATTTTTTGATAGTGGTTCAAATAAGGGTACCAAAAAATTTAGCTAATTTATAATTAGGCGTCTTGTAAGACACCAGAATGGGCCTCATAGGAGGATTAGGCTTATGTATTTTGGGCAGCCCATATAGAATTCCATGTCATGGTCCATCACGAACAAATCTTGATATGTGTTTTCATCGATGATTTTCTCTGTTCTTAGTTTATTTTGTCTTCTATTTTAATAATATTATCAAAGCCAGGTACTCCAAGTTCAGTGAATTTAGCTTGATCACTTAAAATAGTCAGCATTTTATTTGTATAGTTAGCTATTTCCAGTATGACTGTCCCTTTTCCTTTGTCTGGTCTGGTGATTATGAGGTTTTCTTTGCCTGCCAATTGCTTAAGTATTTCATGATTTTACTTTCTAAAAAAAAAAGGAGGCCATCGTGTTTTCCGTTTCCTAAAGGCACCCTGAGACAGTACGAAGAGTTGTTTCTGAAGGTCACTTTTATTAACATTGAAAGGTAATGCCTGTAAAAAATCGACTCTATAGGAAGAAAGAATTTGGTATAATTTGGTTTATACAGTATAGTAGTTAGGTAGGCAGAACTCCAACCCCAAAGATCACAGGAAATCCTCACATTTTGACAGTGTATGTTTGAGAAGTTGAAAACAGTTATTCTCTCTTTAGCAAAATTTGGAGTGATAACCAAACCTCTCAATTTTCTAAAGAGTCTCTCCTATACTACAGAAATATAATTAACAAGAGTTTAATGAAAAGGTTTCTTAAAAATTACACCATCAATGAAAGAAAGAGAATCAAACACCTCTCGCTTCAACCCTGTAACAAGGTCGTTTTGTTTCTCGATGATTTTCTGTTTATTGCTGATCTCCATATTCAACAATCAATTTGTAGCATCTTTATAAAAATGTGAATGGTATAAGCTAGATTTGTAACGTTTGAATTTAACAAAGTTCGGTACGGAGCGGAACTGCTTGCAAAATGTCGAACCCTGGAGAAAACTTATAAAAAATAGGAAAAAGCAAAGCTGGACCTTGATTTTCTTCAATATTGCCAATGTAATAATATTGTTCCGACGACAACTCACATGTTCTTATCAGAATAATCACTCAACTAAATCTAAGAATACAAAACATACAAATTCCACAATCAGTGAAAATCCCAATACATCACTATTCAACTGGGCAATAGGTAAATAAGCAATTCATTACCAGGTAAATTGATAATGTGCAAAGGTTTGCAATGAACAACAAGCGAATAGACGAAGTATTAAGGTGTAAATCAATCAGTCGTGCGATACATCAACAAGAAATATGCAATGCAATCAATAAAGCAAGCAGTCAGTAATATAACACATCAATAGGCAATAAGCCTTGCAATCAAGTAATGCAACAAGCAATCAGTAATGCTATAAACAATGTAATCAACAATGTAACACATCAATAGGCAGTATGTCTTGCAAGTAAGGGTGTACCATTACATAACCGATATAACGCTGAAAATCATGCAAAAGTGATACATCAATGTTTTAAACATTGTAAGGGTTATCAATGCAAATCATGAAAAGGTAATCGGGGGGGGGGGGGGGGGGCGGTTATAAACCAGCAATGTAATATTCCCCTTGGGAATTAAAAAAAAATCATGGCTCGTCACTGCGAGCATCCATTAGCACAAACGATTGACTGTGAATGTAAACTGACTGTGTGATATCACCATGTGCGGCGCGGCATATGGTTACGCTGCAGCGGTTACGCAGCATAGTGTAAGGCCGGTGTCACAGTATGCGGCGTCGCCGCTGCGGCAGAACCGTATGCGGCACCGCCGTATTGCCTGCATCCTGTCACACATAAGCAGCAAAGTCGCTCAGTCTATCCCCAGCAACCAGCGTAGATAGATTGGCTATCAGGTTGTCCAAACTAAAAGTTATTTTTGCACTAGAAGCAGAGGGCTTACTGAAAGAGCCAACTCGTCGTAAACACTGGGTTCACCCATTTATTGCTGATTCCATATGTGACCACTTCTTGTAGTACATTATTTCGCCTATTTCAATCAATCCTTTCTCTCTATACTTCTTATCACAATATTCTTTATCACCCTTTTCCCAAAGTGCTGGCTTTGCATGAATGCATTCAATAAATAAATCAACGTCAAACTCAAACATCATGAATATGGGAAAGATATCATAGCTGGGACTGGGTTTATATCCAAAACTAAATAGTGGGAACTGTGGTAGGATCATCAACTGCCCAATAATGTTCGGACCTGAGAGAGATCAGGCGGAACTATTCTTTAGAGCTGGATTTAGGAATCTCGGCATTCTTTCCGGTTTGCCCATAACATGATTTGGGTGGGGGTGATTGTATTCTTGTAATACTCTCAGTCCTATCAAGTGGGTTTGGCTTACACTTGAGCCACTCTAATCATGTTTTGCCATCCCCAATGGGGTAGGGTAGGGACGCGGACATTTGGGATTCGGTTCTCACTTGTGCCATTGGTGGTGGAATAAACTCCAAGAAAGGCTGATGATATTTTTTAAGGTTTTCAAGTTTAAATTGTTTATTTTTATTTTCATTTTATTTATATATATATATATATATATTATATATATATATATATATATATATATATTCTATACCCCCTCTAATCTTTATGACGAGTAACTATAAGGATTCGAGTACCCCTGGACCTTTTGATGCTTTGGCACAGATGACGACCTTGGACAAGGCCTTGGACCAACCCCAGGAAATCTCAATTAATCAAGAGCACGATGGTAGCTCTACAAAACATTGTGTTGGAAAACTATCTAATGTGAAAAATTTGAGAGTGCTACATGTCATGGGCATACCAGTGCAGTGCGACTGTGACACTATTTTGACAACTTTCCATTCCTTTGGAACTATAATTGAAATAAGGATGAATTTCCTTGAAGTCACATCAAAATGGGAAGCAGGGATTTCTTTTGATAAATATGAAGATGCCATTAAGGCTAGCAGTAATATCAATACAGTTCAAATAAATCAGTGTGTTATAAAGGGAGCTTTGACAGATAAAGTAACCAAAAATTTGGATGGATATGTACCATCTGAATGGGTTCAAGATACACATCAGAAAACAGAGGGTAATAATCCATCCAGCTAGTTTCTACATCGAAGGAGGAAACTTACAATTATTATAAGTTCTGCAGATACCTCCAGAAAAAGGTGGCAGGAATAAAGAGTGGAGATATATCTAGATTTGGAAAACGTAGTGCTAATACATGCATGCTAAATCAAAAACACAAGCGCAAATGCTATCTGCAATAAATCCTTCTGGGCATGATATGATTAATGAAATTAGACTCCACCTGAATTTTAGTTATGGCCGAGGTTTATATGAGTTCACAGAGAGTGAGATCCTTAAAATGAGCCCATTGACAGTGTGGAAAGTGAAAAAGACACCCATTGCTATTATGATAATTTTGACCTTTGAAGACCCTAACGTTCCATCCCATGTAATCATTGAAAATGAAAGAGTGCGAGTAACACCTTCCTCCCGAAACCTATTCAATGTTTCAACTGTTTCAAGTTTGGTCATTCATCAAAAGTTTGTAGGAATGCAAAAGTTTGCATAAATTGCTCTGCCCCTGACCATGGTATCTGTTATGAAACACCAAATTGTTGTAATTGTCAGTTGAACCATAAGGCTAATGATAAAAATTGTGAAGCATACAAATAGGAACTGTCAGCAGTAAATAAGGCTAATGCTGAACACATTAGCATAGGATGCCAAACAACAATTGGGCCAATCAAAGAGCTATGCAAGAGCTCTAAACCCACTACCCCTTACTACCACCAGGGGTCCTGTGGGAGCACCTTCTCCTGCTAGTGTATCAACTCCTGTGGTAGTAGGCCCGGGTATCTGGGTTGGGTGCTCAGTCACTAGAAGCAAGAGCACACACCATCAAAGCAGGCAAGCTGCCTGTAGTTGAAAATGAGTCTCCTCCAGATGAAGAGGCTCTCCCATCATCTCCTCCATCTCCTACTTTTTAAGTAGTAAATCTATCACAGGCAGAATCTCTGCCTGATCTAATGGAATGAGAACAGTTAAGGAACCCCAAGAGAGGGAGGACTCCTTCAGGCTCTCCCCTTTATACTCCAAATAAGTATGCTTCGATATTTAACAGCTATAGTGTGCTTTCCTCAAGTGAAGCAAGTACTTCAATGGAACACAACCACCAAGGTAAAGAGGTGGCACAGATTACAACAGTAGATGTTCATCCTCCTCCTAAAGAAAATCAAACTAGGAGAAATAAACATCACAGGTTTAGTCATAAAAAACCATCTATTTCCAGACCACCCAAAGAGGAAAAAAGAAAGGCTTCCAAATCAGATTCGTAATGGCTTCATTCAACATCCTACAATGGAACTGTAAAGGATTGCGTTCTCGTGCTGAAAATCTAAAGGTCCTCCTAAGAGAAACTAATCCTGGAGTAATTTGCCTGCAGGAAACTCAGTTAGGTCCAGAGAAGTTCAATCATGGACTTTATTATGAGATCTTCACGTCCACCCCTCCAGTGGGTGATCGAGCAAATCATTGGAATGCTTGCCTGTAGCCCTCAGTACAAATTTACAGGCTGTTGCTCTTAAGATCACATTAGACAAGCAGATTACTGCTTAGGTCTTAGGGGTTGGATCTCCAAGTTCTTCATCAGAATCTGTGCTGCCCAATAGTCTTCCATCTCTATCAGATAACTCTCCTCTCATAAGCTGATTAGCCAACTGTAATTCAAAATCCAAGTATGGCATATATTTGTTTTCTCCGCAGTCTGCCCTATATTCCAACCAGCTATTAGTAGTTGTCACATCCATCATGTGAGGTCCCGTTCTAACAGTCCACTTCTTAGTTCTAGAGCTACTTCTGTAATAACTTACGACTTGACCGTGTAAGTCTACTCCTCCCATTGCTTTATTATACTCTCTAACTACACAGGGTCTTTGCACTTGTATGTGTTCATTCCTTGCCTTTGACCACCGAAGGCAGACATCCTCTTCCTTAATTCCAAACTCGTTTGAAGCCATGTATATTACTTTCTTATCATACCATGCTGTTAATGCAACTTTCCTGTCATACCTAACTTGTGAAACTGATGCTCCTCTTCCCTCTCTTTTTATTGTTGCTTCAGATTTTAAATTTGCCTCTTTAGGTAGCATATTTTTCTTTAAAGTACCTGTGCCCCTCAAACATCTATCATTCAAGTCTCCCAAAAGTTGCGGAGAAGTAAAATACCTATCAAAAAATAAACTTGATCCAGGTTCCACACTAGGAAGAAATCGGAACACAACTGCCTCTCCAAGTGTTACTGGCCTGTTAGGTTTAGCATAAAGCTGGTCAACCAGAGAAATCATTGCCTCTTTCCCCTAAAAAATTTCAAAATCATAAACAAGACCTTTATTTAATGCTAACACAAACATCTTCAATCCATCAGGATTTGGTTTCCCTGGAACATGTTGCTTTATGTTCAGTCTTCCTCGAAAAGGAATGATACTCTCATCAATATTGAGTTTTTTCTCTCTTGGGAGCTCATTACATCTCTTTCTAATTTCTTCAAGGAGAGGTCTCACCTTCCATACTTTAAACGTCTCTGTGCTACAGAAATTTTATTATCATCAACAAATTTGAGAGCAGACTTTAATTCAAAGAATCTATCTCTGGGCATAGGCATCAGCAATAAATGGTAGGCGTGTCATACCTTGCCAATACATTCTAATCCTTGGCATCTTTAATACTGACATTGCAAAATTCATACCTATGAACACTGCAATTTCCTCTCCACTGGTTCCCAAGGATGACCCTGTGGTTTCAGTAGCTTTCATATTGGTACATAAAGCAATGTGTTCTATGAAGTCCATGTTCACATAACTCCTGAAGTAGTCGATTAGTCTAAAAGACCTGCCATTATCATTATTCTCTGGTTCATCACTGATGAAAGTGTCTCGAAAATCTATGTCCCTCAAATAAAAGGAACGCCTTCCCTGGGAGCTAGAAGAGGTTACATTAGGAACCTGCACTGTAGCATTTTCATCTTCATCTTCAGAAGACGAAGCATCACTCGAGGATAAAATGTTTCCTCTGGAAGATACTGCCTCAGGTACCCAGTCATCATCGTCATCATCAGCACTGCATATGTCACTGGAGTCTAACCTTTCCAATATCGCTTGGTAGGTTTTTTTGCATTTCCTGCGAATAGTAAACAAACAGTATTAAGCCAAACCATATCAAAACCGTAAAATGTGATGAAATATCATATCAATATGTGGTAAGACTTGAATATTCATGCATGCAAGGTGTAAATTATCAAAATAACTAGATATAGGTGATGTATTTCCATATATGAAAGATATAAGAGCGACTCAAGAAAATTTGACCCCAAGACCAATTGTATAGGATAATTTACACTTCATGTCTACAGTAAGTTATTGAAGTGTAATTTTAAAACACCGTTGTAGGAGCTATGCAAATAGTCATGCAATAATAATATAACAATAATAACAATATCACAATGTGATGACATGATTGTACTGGTGCCGTTTCTTTAATAAAGTTTGTCCTTTTAAATGTCTGGGCGTCTCTTTAAATTTTGTACTTTAACATACCTCCCTTTTGAATATGTTAACTTTACTTTTTTTGATAAACCTTTTGTTTTGTCATTATTAATATTAATTTATTAGTATTATTATCATCAGCTTAATTTTTATTATCATTATCATTGTATTATTGCAAGTATTACTGAAAAAATATTGAATTACTAAATGAAGACAGCTAGTGCAGACAGAGTTCTGAAGACATTATAGTGCCTTCAATTGACTTCATTTCACACAAGTTTGAAATAAGTCACTCGAATATGAATGAATCTGATGCCGTGCCTTTTTCAGTCAGGAACTAAACCATACATGGTATATTAATCATGTACACAAGCAAACTATGTGTAATACTACATAAAGCGTAGTTTGTTTACACTTTGTATCCGCCCTAAAGTCCTGAAGGCAGTTTAATGTTTAAAAAAAAGTGTCACTACGGTAGGCAAGCTTCTTTTCATAGATATTAGGCCAAACCTACTAAGTCATGCATTAAATAGATTTAAATTTTATGGGAAATCTATGAAAGTTAGCTATCTCATTATCAAATTAAAATATTTCCATGTACTTACGATTATCTGAGCATAGGCGTCGCCTATGGGCTCTTCCGGTGTTGTCACCGTCCGCCATCTTTGCCATAGGTATCCAGGGATCATGTTGATGATGTCAGTCTCTCCAAGTTGTATAGAGTCGACGGGTTACCAGAAACCGCGAAAATTTAAATTGGTTTCCCTTGGATGGCGCTTCAAAGTAGAGACAGTATACTGGTTCTTGGGTTATATATGTATATATTAATCGTATTAAGTAATATATTATATATATATATAATATTACTATATTATATTATATATTATATATTTATATATATATATATATAATTGTTCTAAAATTGCTCGTTCCACTCCTAGAACGAAATGTAGTTTAACACTGAAAAAATTGGCCTTGAATGGAGGAACGAGAGATCATAACAAAGAAAAGAGGAAAAAAAAATTATGGCAGAAGGCCAATATTACTAAGGAAGGAGGAATTTACATAGAAGCTGGACATAGGTCAAGGAACTACTAAGGTGGTTGATTGTTAATCCACCAGAAACACATGGCTGGGAGCAACCAGACGGCGTTCAGAATTTTGCGCAAACGGGTTATTGAAAAATGCAAGGCTTGCTCCATTGGTTCCTAAGTTCTACCACAATCAGGCACAGTGTTTGTCTGCAAAGAGATGGTAGCTGGCATAAGGCGGGGGCACACATGGACAAGCGTTACACACTACTTTCTTTCAATCAAAAGTTTACAGGCCACTCAGGGGATGATGAAAATGACTGGGAATTTACACAGAGAGAACTATTCCGTTGCTTGAATTTACTAGGGAATGTTTACTAGTATCACAAGGGGAGTAATCACAGAAATGAACCAAGATGGGGGGAATGAGAAGCTAAAAAAAGGAGGGGGGAAGTCGCCTTAGAAAAATGGAAATGAAATACAGACAAAAGGCAAAACAATTCCATGGCTGAACTGGAATTTACTCTCACAGTACCTGGAAATCCTGGGCTAAGAAGTCTTCTTATCTGCTGATATTTCTGTGCACTATGGACGTATAAAAATACTTGGGACTTCCCTAGAGGAGGCAGGTGGAGCAGAAAGGGGCAAAGTGTGGTCTGCAGGGCTAGATAGCAGGAGCTTCTGACCTCTCCTAGGTCTAAGGATCTTCTGAGGGCAAGCCACTGTTCCCTGCTCCTTTTTAAATTTTCTCTGGGTAAGTTCTGCCCATGCCCTGTGGGGGGTAAATTCTGACAGCCAATGGGAGCAGAGATAGATTTTCTAAAGAATGGATGCTTTCAGTTCAAAGGGGCAACTTGCATATAGACAAGGATGGATGAATCTTGTTATAAGAGGTCTTAATTTTCCTTGGTTCTGGCTTAAAATCTTGAACAATATATATATATATATATAATATATATATATATATATATATATATATATATATATATATATATATATATATATATGATATTATAATATATATATCTTATACTACCCCCCTTTTCATTAAACTACACAAATTAGAAACCCTTACCTGTCGTCAATGGTGCCCTCTGTCAGCAACCATGTCGTTAGGCTATTAAGATCTCATAAGTATAAAAATATACTATTTATTACCCAAAGCAGTTGAATATAAAATAGAACAAAATGATTAACAAGTCACAATGACAGAAAACCCAAATCTGCCCATAAAGAAACCAGTAAGTTAACATTCTACCCTCCTGACTAAGAATTCACTCCCAGACCCAAAATGTCAATAAGTTCATTATATTAGTCAGGTTAGAGAATCCCATCTCTAAATTAGCCGTGGAATAGGACCCATCTGTAATAGAGATAATAATGGATAAAAGATACACTTCACACATCACTCTTTTCAAAGTATCTAAGTAAAGAAAGTATTTCACACTTCTCTCTCTTTTCAAAGGTAACAGTTTTCTAAGTCTAACAAAATGTATCATACCTTTACGATGGGGCTTTCTCTCCCCGACACTCGGTGTGTACCACCTGACTTCTTTGTGCTCACCGAAAAGCATGTGACTTTCGCAGGTGCCTTGGACTATTAGACCTGTAACATCCGTACAAGCGAATGTACATGCTTGACGACAGAGTGAGCAGTCTCTCGGTGAAACTGCTTGCGTACTCAAATTCCTCCATACAAGTAAGCTACCCTTACAGCTCAGCTTGTCTCCAAGCAAGACACGATATGTGATTTCACTTAACATTACATACGCCATTCGTGTGTAGACTTGACTTGACCTCTGGTACTGTAGAATGAAGTCGTCTTCATCGCCACCATCATGTAGAGTTGGGAATTCTCTAAAGTCATTATGAGTCCGTATTCAAAAGGTCTACATGGTCATAAAATAACTAAAGTCTTGCTTTACCCCACAAATCCATCATTAATTAATATACTCAATCTACTAGTTAAATATTAAAAATTCCTCACTAAACAAAACATAATCTTTACCCACTGAATCCTCACAAATAATTCCATATCTGACAAACACGCTATCAAAAGAGAACCCATAGTCTAACAACAAAAATCCCTTTTATGGTTTATATAACTAACTTCCATAAAATATGATGCCGAACACCCCTTCTATCTAACTCACATACCGCAACAAATTATATCTCCTATCTAAAATAAAAAATGCTATTTAGAGCTTAACCCCCATTACAACATCTCTCGTAAAAAAAGAAAAAAAAGGAGAAAAAAAATAAGATAATAACAACAATAATAAGTGAACTTTCCCCCATTACACAGCGCACATAAGAGAAAAAGAAACATATAATTCAATATCTTTCCCAAAACGGAATGCGTACCGTTACGGAATCTGCTACCGCAGTAATCCCATCGACCAGAAACGACCGGAAAAAATCCCCTTACATGATACATTCCCGTGGAATGCCATAATCAGCATCTACAAGAATAATGCAAATCCCCGAGTAATCAACTCCAAAGGGAAAAATCCGCAACCGGATTCATTACAGCAACATTAGCAAAAAATCCACCTGTGAACACCTCAGGTGCTTCGAACTGAAGCATAGTCAGACTCACAACTTCAGAAACTCATGATTCTCAAAAAAATGTTCTATACTGAAACTACATCAGCACATTCCACAGAACTATCTCCAGGATATGACCAAGGTGCTCCAAAGTTATCTCGAAGACATAATTCTCTCAAACGACATTACCCAATTATATAAAAAATTATCACCTATTTGGGATAAAAAACTATGATAAACTCACAATTCCATAATTACATACCACCAAATAACACCATTCCAGTGATACAAATATTTCCTCCATTTAATTAATGACCCACACCAAAAAAATCATCCTCCCACCAAAAATTTTTTTTTCGTTAAATTATAACTCCCCACGACATTACCCGAATTATATAAACCCCCACTGTCATTTATTCGGCTCGTGAAACCCCCAAAATTCAGCCCCAAATATCATACACACAGGAATAATCACATGTTTATCATCACGTTTCTCAGCGAAAACAAAAATTTACCATATTTCAACCACTTCCCACGTAAAATATTAACCCCAAAATCTTACGCCAAAACGCCGCAGCTTTGCGCATAGTAAGAAAAAAAACAGTAGAAGGAAATAAAAGAGAGAGAGAAAAAAAACGTAAAAGTATTCCGCCACCAAATTGCAAAAAACAGAAAGCAAGAAAAAAAAGGAAAAAAAATGCAATTGCGCAACAATATATTAATCACCACAACCAATTCTTTTCAATTTCGAGATATGTGTTAACCTCGACCGACCTGTTTTTTCCTCTAAGACTACAAATCTGTTTCCAATTTTCTCTTCAATGACTTTAAAAGGACCTTCAAACTTCGGGCCTAATATGAAATTTATTTCATTTCTCACGTTAAGTTTTAAAAATACCTTGTCTCCGACATTGATCTTGGGATCAGATGTTTTACTATTACTCTTCTGTACCATATCTCTGGTTGTGGATTCGAGATTACGGCTGAGACAAGCGTGTCTCTCTCTCGCTGTGGATACCAACGCCTCGACCGTATCCTCCCCATGATGAAGCATAGTTAGCAAATCAAATGTGCCTCGTGCTGAACAACCAAACAAAGCTTCATATGGGGACATTTTAATTGAATCACTAACCATAGTGTTAATACTATGTCTAACAACATTAACATATCTGTCCCAATTCTTATCATTACCACCTACAGTTTTCCTGAGAGCCTCGAGCACTTTCCTGTTTGCTCGTTTGCACAACCCATTAGCCTCGGGTCTGTGTGGAATAATTGTTACTTTCTGTATCCCCATGACTTCAGCTAAACATTCCAAGGTTTTGTTCAGAAATTCCCTCCCATTGTCGGTTAATAGAACTTCGGGTGAGCCATATCTGCAAATGATGCCATTGAAAAACGCTATGGCTACTTCTTCGGCCATTTTATGCTTAAGTGGGAAAATTTCTACTATCCTTGTAAGTTCATCTATTATCACTAACAAGTACTTGTTCGCATATCTAGACTCACAAAAATTCCCCTAGATATCCATATGTATTCTCTGAAAAGGTCTACTCGGTATAGGATACGATCCTAATTTGCATGAAGTTGTCCTTGCAGGCTTACATGCGTTGCATACCGTACAATTCCTTACAAAATTTTCCACATCTTTCCAAATGTTTTTCTAAATGTATTTAGTACGAACCTCATCATACGTTTTTTCTATTCCCAAGTGTGGACTACCAAACCTGCAATGAACTATATCCAAAACCACTGGAATTAGGACCTTCGGAATTACGATCTGTCGTATCTCCTTTACTTTCACTGGTTCTCAACTTATATTTAATTTTCCTAACCAATAGATTTACCTTCTAACTCCAACCCGAAAAAGGCAACTTATAACGTTTCCTGACTAATTCCCCTCTTAGAAACGCTTTTGCATCTGCTAAAATCTCGTCTTCATCTTGCCTTTGCTCTATGAGAGGTATATCCCATTGTATGGCCTCGCTAATGACTTGCGCGACTTGGAAACCTTCTGTGTCATGAAAACTCCTGCTGAGAGCATCAGCAACCACGTTAAGTTTGCCCTCTATATATTTGAGCTTTGTATCAAAATCTCTGATAGTTAAAAACCATCGAGCTCTTTTTGGCGACAAATCGGGTTTATTCAAAATATCTAGTAATGGCTTGTGGTCTGTAAGAACTTCTACTTTATTCCCCATCAGTAACATTTTATCTATGGTGGCCATGGACTTCTCGTTGCTGCCTTTTGTCCTGAACTTCCTGCTATAAAAAGCTATAGGATGAAATTTCCCATCAACCTTTTGCATAAGGCAAGCACCTATACCTTCCTGGCTTGCATCAGTCACTAATAAAAAAGGCTCATAAAATCTGGAAACTTCAAAACAGGGGGATTCATTAGAGCGTCCTTGAGCTTTTGAAAACTCTCCGCCTGGGGTTCATTCCATTGAAATTGAACGTCTTCCTGCAATACATCAGTTAGGGGAGCTGCTATATTAGAGAACGCTTTCACAAACCTCCTGAAGAAACCGGCGTTACCCAGGAATTACTTAATCTCTTTCTTTGATCTGGGGGTGCGAAAATTCGCTATTGCTTTGACTTTATCGTCATTTAATCTAACCCCTTCCTTAGATATGACGTGACCTAGATATGTGATCTGCTTTCTCAAGAACGAGCACTTGGCTAGCTTAATTTTCAACCCCGCTAATCTAAGCCTCCTAAGTACTTCTGTAAACACTTCCAGGTGTTGCGCGATCGTGTCTGTTGCGATCAGGATGTCATCCATATACACAAAAACATTTTTGCCCAATAACCCGTGCAAAACTGTGTTCACTAACCTGGTAAAAGTCATTGGACTGCCCGATAAACCGAAAGGCATTCGCGTAAATTCATAGTGTCCCTTGGGCACTGAAAAAGCTACGGTATATTCCTTGCTACTCTCACTAAGAGAGACCTGTAAGAAACCCTGCGCCAAATCAATTGAGCTATAAATATTATGTCCCCCAATTTCAAAAAAAAGATCTGGTATGCACGCGACTGGGTAGCGGTCAGGGATCGTCTTCTCATTTAAACGTCTAAAATCGACGCATACACGGACAAGGGAAAGTTGTAAGGAGACACGCTGGGTCTAATGATTCCTTCTTCTTCCCATCTATTAACCTCTTTCTCTACCTGTTCTCTGATTTTGAAAGGTATGCGATATGCAGGAATATAAATAGGTTTTGTGCCACTCTCCAAATTTACCTTATGCTCTAACACATTAGTCAACCCCAATTTATCACCTTGTAAGGCTACTGTATCCCCAAATTCTGCCAAGAGCCCGCTTATTGCTTCAACGTGTTCGCTATAATCTGCATTAGCTAAATGTTCTCTAAATATTCGTTTCCTAGATTCATTTCTGCTCCGATTGCATTTCTGCCTCCGAAAACTCAGGTTTCCCCTCTAGGATAGCCACTGAACCACTATCACAACTCCAATCTTGGAAATCCAATATATATGTATTCTTCTGGTATCTCCTAACTGTATCATTACAATTTAGCAACTCTAACCACGTAAACCCATCCTTGGATACACTGTTCACCGATGCCGTGCTAACAACCCCTCTAAGCTTTTCGCTATTTTCATTTCCTTCAATTTAACTTTTACCATAGTCTTCGAACCAGGTATTAATATAATATCTTCGGATAAAACCCCTCTATATTTGTGGTTAGTACCTCCCCTTTCAACCGCCCCATACACATTACCACCCTCAGTATCATCCCCAGCATTGTTAGTATCAGAAATAACATCAATATTAGTATCAACATCACCATCCAAAGTATCATCACCACCATTGTTATCATTGTGAACTCTGATAGAACCCCCGTAATCATTTTCCATATCAGCAACGTGGGTTTTAATATTACCTTTCTCCATAACACTCGTATCACCGCCATTAATATCACCGAGCACATCTCTTTCAATAACCTCCATGTCCTCCGTTCTATTTACGTCCTCATAAGGCAGAAAGACAGCCGGTATCCCGACTGTTATCCCATTAACACCCGCATGGATCGAAATCTTGTGTCTTCTACAAGCAGGATGACCCAGCAAAAGTCTGTTGCCCAACGCAATTCCTTTCATTACTAAAAATGGTTCTGTTAACACTCTGTCACCGAGAGTAAACTGTATTTGAACACAACCTAGGGTATTTAATCTATGGGCTTGCACATCACACATCATCTCCGTTGAGGGTTGCAAAGGGTAATTGGAAAACATGGATTGATACAAATTATAGTCCATTAGATTTATTGATGCCCCCGAGTCTATAAATATCGGGATATCCACATCCCCTACTGTTCCATAGATTATAGGCCTGGGCTCTGGGGCGTCCCCCACGAGACCACAATGGCATTTACCAATCGCCTGTACCCTTTTTGTTGATCGAGCTTCCAAAACTTTCGCCAATCCCTTTGCTCTCTGGTTTGACCTGCCTTGGAAGATCTCACATTATAATTACCAGAACCTTGAGGTGTAGGCCTCGCATCTCTCCGTATCTGAGACAGACAAGATTGCCAATAATGATCAGTACTTTTACACATTCCACAATATTTAACCCTACACAATTTCTTTGGATGCCCTGATTTATTGCAGTTGAAACAGCGCAACTGCTGTTGCTTTAGATCGATCGATCTTTTGTTATATTCAACTTTTGCGCACAGACAGGGAGGAGAAAATTCTGTGTCCCTTTGCACTCTATCCCTCGGGCTTGTCCCATTAAAAATTGTGCTATCTACAGTGGGACATTTAAACATATGTTTGTTAATTTGGGTATAAAGTAATTCTTCGTCTGAAGTAGGTTCAATCTTTTCATCAAAGCTATTCACTATCGCATCCGGTACGTTGTGCAAGAGCAGTGAAAAATAGATCAGTTTATGAATGTTATCCAGAGAGAGATTACCCCCTGTAACCCAGTTAGATGTTTTCAATTTTCCTACCCAATCCGCCACTGCGTCAAAAAGTTTTGAACTGTGTTCTACGAGGTTATTAGTGCCCTTCCGTAGTTTATAAAGACCCCGAAGGTCCCTCACCATATCTCCGTGTTCCTTTGAGCCATACGCTGTTTTCAAAAATGCTTGCAAGTCCATCCAGGTACGACATTTTGTAAATTGGAAACTCCGGCAGTGATGGGAGAGGTCTCCCCTATTGAAATCTAGCAAAGCTTTCGCCTCTCTAAATGCCTCTACCTCGTCCGATATATTCTTTCCCGCTAAATAATTATTAACTCCTTCAATAAAAACTTTGGATAGGCTGTGATAAAATGCCATCTACAATCCCTCTGAATGGACTCACGCCTGCACTCACGTTTGTTTACGTGATGTAGTAGCATTGTGGTATTCTTAGTATCCACCATTTTTCTCTGATTCCGAAAGCTATTTTGTTCTATAAGCTTCCCCGATCTCAATAACATCAATGTATTTATATACACAAAACCCAGTCCAGAAAAATTAACACAAATTTTTCCCCAATAATGGATAACAAAAGGCAAACGTGCCCCATGCCCATTATATTAATAATAATCCCACGAAAGCAATAATAACTAAAAAAATAGGGAGAGGATAGAAAAAGAAAAAAAAATTCAAAACGCTTACCAAGCAATCCACCACGGCAACCATTTCACACACGCCAACTCTCGCCTCTCTCTCTCTCTCTCTCTCTCTCTCTCTCTCTCTCTCTCTCTCTCTCTCTCTCTCAGGGCGTGACTCGCAACAAAAACTCCGCTTGAGTAAATTCGCCACAAACAAACAAAAGGAATATATACAACAACAAAAAAGTAAAAAAAAAAGATATAAAAGATAAAAAGAAGAAAATAAGAAAGAAAACTTGAAAATACACTCACATCTTCATATGACCGGAAACCAAATTCGTATACGCACTGCAAATATGCGTGAACTATTAACTACACTTGCGAAACACTTTAATACGTCGAAAATTAAACTTTTCCCCTTCATGTTTTAAAACACTGTTGTTCAAGAATCCCAAGATGGCTGACACTGACTTAGCCTGAGAGACGAACTGCTTCTCCTTGTCCAACCCATTGAATCAGCAAAAAGAGCCCCTAGTTGCCTGTGACATGATTATAACCCCTTTTCCTACCAAAAAAAAAAACATCTATGTCTAACTGGTCACGTCTCTTCGGAGGCGTGGGTTCGAATCCCAACGCTGCCACCACTCTTACCCCCCCCCCCCTTTTTTCATTAAACTACACAAATTAGAAACCCTTACCTGTCACCAATGGTGCCCTCTATCTGCAACCATGTCGTAAGGCTATTAAGATCTCGTAAGTATAAAAATATACTATTTATTACCCAAAGCAGTTGAATATAAAATAAAACCCAAATCTCCCCATAAAGAAACCAGTAAGTTAACATTCTACCCTCCTGACTAAGAATTCACTCCCAGACCCAAAATGTCAATAAGTTCATTATATTAGTTAGGTTAGAGAATCCCGTCTCTAAATTAGCCATGGAATAGGACCCATCTGTAATAAAGATAATAATGGATAAAAGATACACTTCACTCATCACTCTTTTCAAAGTATCTAAGTAAAGAAAGTATTTCACACTTCTCTCTCTTTTCAAAGGTAACAGTTTTCTAAATCTTACAAAATGTATTATACCTTTACGATGGGGCTTTCTCTCCCGACACTCGGCGTGTACCACCTGACCTCTTTGTGCTCACTGAAAAGCATGTGACTTTCGCAAGTGCCTTGGACTATTAGGCCTGTAACATCCGTACAAACGAATGTACATGCTTGACAACAGGGCGAGCAGTCTCTCGGTTAAACTGCTTGCGTACTCAAATTCCTCCACACAAGTAAGCTGCCCTTACAGCTCAGCTTGTCTCTAAGCAAGACACGATATGTGATTTCACATAACATTACACACTTGTAATATATATATATATATATATTATATATTATTTGTGTGTATGTGCATCTGTCTACGTTACTACTACGTACATACGTTCATAAATGGGCACATTATATGTAATCATGTGTAGCTATAGGTAATTACTAATACTCCCACACATACAGAAACCTATACTTATACTGCTGAAATTAACCATATCCTTTGTATTATGATAATGTATTATGATAATGAGGAGAACTATGCAGATATAATTTGATAACGAGATTTCTTTCTATCTTTCTCAATTAAAAAGTATCTATTTCTCTGTTACACTAATAGCTGTGTTAAGAAGCTACAAAGGCTATCGAATTTCTGATCAATACTTGGACAGTTGGTTAAAGACTTCAGGAATCCGGGTATGAGAACGAAATGGGTTATAACGACGCCTGTGAATTTAACAGAGTGACTGAGAGTTACAGTTTTGACCCAGAAGGAACACAGGACTTTCTTGAGATCTCGTCCGAGTACAGACAGACATAATTATGGACCCATAACCTCCTCCATGTTCCTCGAGGAGTCTAGTTTTTAATTAGCAAGGAAAGGTGAAACGAACCAACCTGTAGCGACGCCACAATTCCGCTCATAATAATCTCTCAATGGAATCTCTTCTAGAGCTTGCGATTCTGTTCAAGCGGTTTCAAAAGTAGTTCATTAGAGAACATAAATATATCATCATTAACTTTAATCATAAAAGAATTAAATGCGAACTCGTATAGCCATAGCCATGAGGCAATGGAGTGGAACGGTATTCATTAACAATTAGGGGCGATTACTTGTAGAACAAGTTAATGACGTCACCTGTGATTAGTCAGGTATGGCGTCTATTAAGGGATTCACAATTAAGGGATTCACTGAACCTCCACTTTTTGGCAAGTATTATTATTGCCTAAGCTACCATATGATTCATTATAACGAACGATGGGTTCAATATCATCATCAGAATTAACTTGATATCATGATACAATTATGGACGGATCTGGGCATTCACTTGATAATATGAGGGAAAATAAAATTATCCTTTCTCCGTGATAACATGGTAGATCTCTCTCTCTCTCTCTCTCTCTCTCTCTCTCTCTCTCTCTCTCTCTCTCTCTCTCTCTCTCTCGACAACCAAGCATACCCTTATTTGTTCCGGGGGCAGGATGTAAGGGTGTGGATACATTTGATGATATTTATAACATTTCTCTGCTGACTTGTGCAATGCATTAAGTACCTGGTTGATGCAGAACTGTTCTATGCTGCAGCTGGGATGAAGTGGGAAAGTAAGAAAGTATATAATATAACGTGTCATCCGTATTTCGTCAAAATATAAACCATCGCATGATTAAAACCAGAAGGGCCTCGAAGAAATAAAGACAACCTCTTACGAGGTGAACCTGTTGACCAACTAGTTGGTCAGCTCTCTCTCTCTCTCTCTCTCTCTCTCTCTCTCTCTCTCTCTCTCTCTCTCTCTCTCCTAATTACTGGTTAGACAACTGTGTCGTAAGATTCTTTCGTATATTTTTCTGGTCTTCTTAATTGCAATGTCAGAGAGCGAAAAGTACAGATAATTGTTAGGAATTTATTTGAGTTACTTAATCCCAATTATCTTATTCCTTTAGGCCTTAATCACATTTTCCTCAACAGTAAGGACATTTCTATCTTTCCAAAACATTGGTTTTATTCCCTTCCAGATTGAGACAATCGCTGTCTCACCTCCCCCCCCCTCTCAACTTAAACATACAAACGCGCACGTGCGCGCACACACACACACACACGCACAAACAAACCGACACCTGTTCAGCATGAAACTGCGCATTAACCGCGAGGAAATTGCACACTGATCATCTAGATGCATGGTTTTATGACTCTTATAGTAAGAATAAATCCACTGAGGTTAAAGAAAAGATGTATTGTGATTCTGAAAAAATTTTTGAGGCTTTAACATTTAGTGAAATTTAAAGTATATTTACACACACACACACACACACAAACACACACACACACATATATATATATATATCTTGCAAGTGTGTAATGTTAGTGAATCACATATCATGTCTTGCTTGGAGACAGGCTGAGCTGTAGGGGCAGCTTTCTTGAGTGAAGGAATTTGGTACGTAAGCGTTTTAATCGAGAGACCGCTCATCTTGTCGTCAAGCATGTACATCCATTTGTACGGATGATACAGGTCTAGTCGACCAGGGCACTTTGAAAGTCACATTCCTTTGGTGAGAAGAAAAAAGAGGTCAGTTTGGTACTGCGCCCAGGAGTTGTCAGGAATGAGAAAACCCCCATCGTAAAGGTATGGCACATATTTTGTAAGACTTAGAAAACCGTTACCTTAGAAAAGAGAGAAGTGTGAAATACATTCTTTTACTTAATTACTTTGAAAAGAGTGATGTGTGAAGTGTATCTTTTATCCATTGTTATCTTTATTACAGATGGGTTCTATTCCATGGTATTAGAGACGGGATTCTCTAACCTGACTAATATAATGAACCTATTGACATTCTGGGTCTGGAAATCAATTCTTAGTCAGGAGGGTAGAGTGATAACTTACTAGTTTTCTTTATGGGCAGATTTGGGTTTTTGTCACCATGACTTGTTAATCATTTTGTTCTATTCTATATTCATCTTCTTTGGTTAATAAATAGTATATTTTTATACTTACGTGATCTTAATAGCCTAATGACATGTTTGCAGACAGAGGGCACCAGTGACAACAGGTAAGGGTTTCCAATTTGTGTACTTTTAATAAAAGGGTGGTTAGATATATATATATATATATATATATATATATATATATATATATATATATATATATATTACACATCCATACGAATGTATGTATGTATATATATATATATATATATATATATATATATATATATATATATATATATATATATATATTATACACACACACACAAACACACATATATGTATGTATATATATATATCTATATATATATATATATATATATATATATATATATATACATATATATATATATATATATATATTATATATATATATATGTGTGTGTGTGTGTGTGTGTGTGTGTGTGTGTGTGTGTGTGTGTGTGGACTGGTAAAAATGTTCTGTTACAACAGAATTCCATCTAATAAAAGGAGCCCATAAAAACGTAAGGATGTATATAATATATTATATATATATATATATATATAATATATATATATATATATATATCTATATATATATACGCACACACATATCCATATCCATATGAATGTACATATGTATATATATATATATATATATATATATATATATATATATGTGTGTGTGTGTGTGTGTGTGTGTGTGTACTGGTAAAAATGTTCTGTTACAACAGAATTCCATCTAATAAAAAGAGCCCATAAAAACGCCAAAATAAAGAACTGTAACTTTTCTCATTCAATACTACCTGAAGGGAGAGAGACAGCAGTCTCTGAAATATAGTACTTCCTTTTTATGTATATTTTGGCGATTTTATAGGCTCCTTTTATTATACTATATATATATATATATATATATATATATATATATATATATATATATACACATATATATATATTTATATACATACATCATCGTATCATGTCCAAAGAGATGAGGTTGTTAGGCCTACTCTCTTTTATTTGAACCCCAGCAGACGTTATTACCCGCTAAGAGTTGAGCGGACCAATGCGAGCTAGATGCAAGTCAGTTGCAGAAGACCAAGCCAGTAAGTAATATTCAAAACATTGTATAATAAAAGATTCATACTTTACATTACGCAATAATCTGAGCTAAATCTCTATTATAAAATTCACCAACCACCTGTCTACAATTCAGGAGAAGGGGTATTATTAAAAAACTGAATGATAATAATCAGAAATCTTCCCCAGTACGCACAGGTGTGAGTTTGAAATTAGGGTCTCATGAATAACAGTCATTGGCAGCACTTACACTACAGTCAAGTCTAGTCCTCTATTATATTAACAGAATCCAAGGATTTCTGTACGAAATTAAGATTAAAAATAAGTCACTCGTCAATGACAGACTGTAAATTTATGAACGATGTTTATTTTCAGTATTGGCATTCAGATATTTTGCCAACAAACTTTCAGTACTTTACGGAATATGAAAGTCAGGAATTGGTTGGTAGTCGGAGAGAATAACTACCATTCTCACATTGAACTAATAGAGTAACTACCAATTTTCCAGCATGTGCAAACCGCGCCTTTTCTATTTAACCATCGAAAAAAATTAATAAATATAACTTAGGCGCTAGGTAATCATCATTCTTCACATGAAAAAAAGTCACGTACATAATATTTCTCAGGACTGAAAAGCTGAACTTGTCAGCTAGCATTGGGGGAAACGGCTCTGACGCATAACCAGTTTCATAATACTTTGGTAGACAGAAACTCTGACCTACAGTTCTTAGCTATTGCATGTCAAATCAGTTTGGTCTTTTCCAAGGATAATAAACATCTTGTTTCTCCAGATAGTTGCTTACAATCGTCGATGAACCAAGCTATATCTTTATTAAGATAGTTCACCCACAGAGAAGGAATTCGCCAGTCAAAATGTACTTTCGTTTAAAAGGACAAAGTCACTTTCCTTCTAAAACTCATAAAAAATAAAAAATAAAAATGACAGGGCACTTGAAATACCCTTCCACTCTACTTGATATTTTAGATATTAGTTACAGAAATATAACATATTAAGGGATCGCTTGCACGGTTTAAAACCAAAATAATTAGATCATCAGAATATATAAACTGCAGCACGAACTAAGCTATACCATCAGGGAAATCAGAGAATTCTAGGTCCAGACAAGTGTGTGGCCTCGTTTATAATTTGCTCACAGCCAGATTCAAAAGGCAAATCTAAAGCAATGGTGGCAATCAGGAGAAACTGAATTCGTAAACTCCTTACGGTGAGCAATGACATCAAAAGAGGCGCAAATGAGGCTCTTCCGTTGTCTTCCTGTATCTTAGCCAAGCCAAACATAAAACATCAAAGTCTTGATAGCAACATATATAAACATAAATGTGATTTATGCCTGCTTCAGACCTTTACAGCTTGAAACTCATAGCATCCACAATTAATGGAACTTGAAGAAACACGG